>NW_015387124.1:337685-360367 GCF_001527695.2 Protobothrops mucrosquamatus | reverse complement strand
ACTGTTGCTGGGATCGTATTTGTATTTAAACAAACAAACAAACAAAACCAAATTATCCCAAAAGTGCTTTTTCAAGCGGCAACTGGACTTTCTTGTTTTCTTTGAAGAGGTTTCGCTTCTCATCCAAGAAGCTTCTTCAGCTCTGACTGGATGGTGGGGAATGGAAGGATTCCCCACCATCCAGTCAGAGCTGAAGAAGCTTCTTGGATGAGAAGCGAAACCTCTTCAAAGAAAAACAAGAAAGTCCAGTTGCCACTTGAAAAAGCACCTTTTGGACAACCATGACCTGGATGATTGAGAATCTCCATAGACAAATTATACAAATGGCCCTTGTGGTGAGGAGTTGTGTTTGAAATGGCAAAGTACAGATAGTTTTCATTTAACAACCATAAGTGGAATTGACAACTCAATAGTTAACTGAAGAGGCCATTGAGTGAAATATCACAATTTTATGATCTTATTTCAGCTTTGCCTTGCTTTACAGGCTTGCGAAGGTTGTGAATGTGAGGACTGGTTGGAAAGTTACTTTTTCATCTTCTTCATAACTGTGCATGGTAGCTAAATGACACACTTACTAAACAAGGTCTACCTGTAGCTGCAAAGCCAATCATCAATTAAACAGCAAATGCTCTCATGGCAGAAAAAACTAACAGTCTACTAAAGTATTTTTAAAAATGAAACTAATGTTTTGTTTCAGAAGAGAACGTTTTAGTCAGCCTGAGAAGAGACATTGCAAAGACCTTGAGATTTGGCTGCTATAGAGGGCAGCATCTGCTTTAGAAGGACCTGGTTACTGAGTCAGTGTAAGTTATATCAGAGAATGTCATAGTGCTGCTGTGCATGTAGAGGAATCACATTACACAACTCACTTTGTTTTTGGATTCTTGTCATATTTTCCTTCAGCTTGCTATAAAGAAGCCTTAGTATTCAGGAGCCATAGATGAAACTTTCCAGCCTTTAATTTATATGGAGTTTCCCAAGTAGCAATTGTACCTGGATTAAATAAATAACAAGTTCTTAAGTCAAGAAGCACTTAATCTTGGACAAATTTTGAAACTAATTTCCTCAGGGCTGAGCTGATCCTAAATAACACCCAAATAGTTGGGATTTAGAGCTGGATGTGAGTAGCAATAATTATGAAATGAAAATCTTGCAGTATTTTGTCTTTGCTAAAGAAATGTATTTAGTACTTTCCATATTTGTTGAAAATAATATGTTGGAATAAATGTGGCAAGGCTTTTCAAAATATAATTTAATCTTGGAATTATGTTCACTTCAATCAAATTTAATGAACCTCAAATATTCATTGAAATTCAAGATCATCATTCTAGATCATCTTGCACATAGATCAAAACAGGATATATTTAACTCTATTAACTGAGAAGGATTTCTGAAATACAACATAAAAATAAAGCAGTCAAAACAATCTAAAACCATAAACATACTTTACTAAATTATTATTGGGATTTTGTGATATCAGGTTTTGTTTATACCCATTTTTAAAGCAACCAGACAAGATCAAAGTTAGTAATGAGATAAGATTAGGGATATAAATTTCTGTCCTATTTATAAAATATTGTTAGTATATAATGAAATGTTCCACTTTGCTCCCCATACTATAATTCCACCAATACTTTCAGAAATGTGTAATCATAGAGGCAAGGAGTTTTAAAGCCTAATTAAAAATAAAAGAAAAAAAAGAACATCCTTGACATTATTATAATTTAACCAGAGAGAAAGCACACCATTAATAATCACACATGATTTAGGAGTTGAATAAATTATATCAGTCCAAAATGTAAAACTCAGGCAACATCCCAAAATAAATCAAGGCCCACTTCACAAACAGTCAAGAGATCATATCAAATACTGTCTTGGCTTCCAAAGAAATTATAGTGACTAGGTCTTATTATTTTTGAGTTAAAGCATGAACATCAATTAAAATTATGTTATTGTATAAATGAAGTTGGAAGAGCAAGAGTAATCTACAGACCAAGGTGGCTTTTAAAATCTAGTATTCACATTTATCCAGGAATTAGGTCTATAGTTAGAACAGATGGTAGCACTATTGCTTGATTTGGGAATAACTGAAATATGGGTCTTGTTAAAACTGGGAGACAAAACATTATTCCAAAAAACTTCACTGTATACCTCAAATTAAAAAGTGAGCAAAGCCTCAATATTCTTTTTATACCAATCAGCTTGTAAACTCTTCCCCAATTTCATAGGTTTAATTGTAATGACAATTCCTTGAAGCAAAAATGAAGTAAGATTAGTAACTTGCTCCTGTTATAAATGAATCCACCTAAAAAGGAATCCATCTATTTTTCTGCTGATGAAAAATTAATACACTTAATGACGCTGTGCACATTTTTCTATTTGCATCTCAAAATGAGGATAAAATATTGCATTAAAATCCAAAAGCCAGTACTGTTACTTACTGGATGTCATTCCCTTTTACCAAAGTCTTTGACTTATGCACCTTAATCAAAATTATGTTTTGGAAACAAAGCTTGTTATTAAGTTCATATTTAGCAGAGATCAAAATATATACCGACGTGGCACAGTGGTTAAAATGCAGTACTGCAGGCTATTTCTGCTGACTGCTGACTGCCAACAGTTTGGCAGTTCAAATCTCACCGGCTCAAGGTTGACTCAGTCTTCGATCCTTCTGAGGTTGGTAAAATGAGAACCCAGACTATTGGGGGCAAAATGCTGACTTGGTAAAACTGTTTAGAGAGGGCTGTAAGCACTGTGAAGCGATATATAAGTCTTAGTGCTATTGCTATTGGTCCAGAGATGGATAAGATACAAAGAAGAATATTTATTATTTAACTTTCCTCTTCTAAAATGTAAACTTGTCCAATTGTTGTTTGTTTTCTTATGAAGTGTGTGCAATAATATGACTTCAAAAAATGCTTCCCCTTTGCTTTTATTGCTGCATTTGGTAATATCATAGGTATGTGTATTATTTAATTCTGCTGTGTACTTTTGCACTTTTAAATAGCTTGTAAATTTTTTTTTAAAAAAAATTCAGCTATCTCTCTGGGATAGATGAAGCTAATCTAATCCAACTCATCTCTGTGAATCAGGTAACCAAATTGTCAAGCACCAGGGAAATCAGGAGATCCAGGCAGTTCAAATGTGTATAAAGATTTATTGTAAGCTTAAGCTCTCTACAAGAAACTGAACTACTAACAATCAAGGGAAATTAATGGGAGTTAAGAATAGAAAGGAATTCAAGGTGGGCTGGACTTAGATCTCCAGTGGGCACACAGTGACTCATGACTGATGACATGTTTTGACCCCTCCCTTGGGCTCAGCCTGGTCATCTCCTACACAAATGCTGCTTGAATGATGCTAATGGAGGGAAATGGGTAGAGAGAAAATGGAATCTATCATAGAAAATTCTCTATAATGTTCCCCAGCTGGATTCAATGTGTCATTTCTGTAAATGAATAGCAACCTGTAGAAGCTGCAATCAACAGTGGAAGCAAAGCAGGAAGGATGGACATATATATTTCCTTGTTGGCTAGTTTTTCCTCAAAGCTCTTCCTCTTATTTTGCCTTTCTCCTCTTCAACAATAGATAGATTGAGGGACAATTCTGTGAATCCTTTGATTAATTGCCTCCTTCCCACTCACCCTTCCTTTCTCCTAATTACACCATCTAATGGCTACTTTTCATGAAGATTTAAGAAAAAGATTGTAGGGAATTACATAGAATGCTGCAAATTCTGCAGTTTGGTTCTATGACAGCTTCCAGTTACAGTGATAATAATGGAACAGTCATTCATTGCATCCCAAACATATAACATAATATTATAAAGTTGGTTTGACAGTAAAGTTCTGTATCCTGGAGGTTTCTCAAATTCAGTTCCATATTAATTTTTCTTTAACAAGTAAATATGGTAAGGGAGGAACATGATTTGGGAAAGATATCAGTTGACAACCTATATTTCTAGAAGGAGGGCTGCGAAATGATAAGAGCAGCCTCTCCATGGGATGGTTGATGAAGATGGTGGCTATATGGAATGGCCACTGTATTTGGAATAGACCCAGGAACAATTTGTCTTTCAAAAGCTATCGTGACTAATCATTGTATTTTAACATTTTAAAGATAATATGGGCAAGAAATATTTAATATAAAAGTTAAGGAGGAGGGAGGAAAACAAAGAAAATAGCACAGTTAATTTTGGGGGATGATTTAAGGATTTCTGTCCTGGGGAGGATGTTGGATTAGAAGACCTCTAAGATTCCTTTCAGCCCTATGATTCTAGGAAAAGTTTCATGTCAGAAAGTAGCAATGCTTAACAGTTTAAAGAAATTTGATCATAATGATAAGAGGATATACCTGGAGCACTTTTCTCTGAATGTTTTGATTCCATATATACATTTCTGTGTCTACTACAGAAGCCCAAGTACCCTCTGTCCCTTGTGTACTTATTTTTACCTGGCTATTTCTCTTTTTTCAGTGGTGGTGCTACAAAGGTAAATGTGTTTCAAGTCAAATCTGGCAGCATCACTGAATGAATCAAATGAGAGCTTCTTGTACTTCTAACAGCCTGGTAGTTGTGATGTGAATAATAGGAATGAAATCCAGTTTTTTAATTATTTTTTAAGAGAATTCTTGATGGAAGAAAAAAGGAGCTCTTTGTTGGGCATAATTCTTCTTTTTCCTACACAACGGAGGATTATAAATTGTAATCTGTTGAAATACTTCTGTATAATACATAGGAAGAACCCCATTTTCTTGTCAACCCTTTGCACTCTTATTCTGGCTGTATGGAAGGTCTTCAAGAAAGATGGGATTTTGAAATTCATTGAAAGGCTACATCAAAGTAATTTAAGGGTCACATTAAAACCTGAAGGAGCAACCTTTATTACAGGGGTCTAGTCATGAAATAGCATATTCTAGCATCTGATAGAGATATTTGTGAAAACCCCATTTGTGGAGTTATCCAATTTCCTGATTTCCCAGTAGGGATGCTGTTTTTCCCCGTGCAGAGCAATATGCAAGGTCACACCCTTCCACCCTTTCTACCTGGACAGTTGCCAATACCAGCCATTCACTGCTTCCTGAGTTTAGGAGCAGATTATGTCATCCTTGTAAATCATTATAATGCATGCTGCATCCATGTTTTTCAGCTTTGACTCAAAATTTCTGCTTTCCAATCTAAGTTGTGTCAATTCTTAAGAGTGGATGGTCTCCAGAGCTTTGTTCTATTCTAGTCCTGCATCTAATTGAAGTCCCAGCTCCAATTAGATGCAGGCCTTGTCATGACCTTCCTCTACATTTGCTAGTTAATTCTAGGATACTAACTTCTATGCCAATTCCATCTCTCTCCCCCCCTCGTTATAATGCAGGAACTGAAGCTATCAGTTCTTCTTTTCTACAAAGCTTTTATGGAATTATAGTAAAAAGTTGGAATGAAAGAACAGCCTGTTTCTTCTAGTCAGATTCATTGCTCTAATGAAGGTAATTTCCTTTTAATAATATATTTCTGCTTAATATCTCTTCTGTTAAATGTCAGTTGGGGAAATAATATATACAAGTACTCATCACTTCATAAATTGGCAGTAGGAGATACTGGTAACGTGACTCACCAGCCCACAAAGTAGGATAGATTTCCATATTGTGCTAACTCATAATGTGGTTCCTTGGTTTTGGCTTAAAGTGATGTGTGAACCCATCGTTTATGGTTTGCAATTATGCTATTAGCATTATGATCAGAAGTATATACTAAAGTATATACTAAACATCAAGCCATTTTCAAAAACCAAATCAATGTACTGAGATATCAAATGTATCAAGATTGTGTGTGTGGGGGGGAGAGAGAGAGAATCAGGCCACCATATCTGCCCAGTAAACATCCAGACAACCATTAGATGGAAGCAAAGAGTTCACTGTATACTTAACTTAGTAAGTATACTTACTGTACACTAGCTATAGCACTCATATGGCTACAAATCAGGCTGCTTTGAATTGGAGAGCCATGAATCAAACAGGGCTTAAGGCCATTTTACAAATTTGAATAAAGGCAGGTCTTCATTGGGTGAATTTGGTGAAGGCATTATGTCAGATTCTGGCTGAGAAGCCCAATGAAGCAAAACACCAGAGACATTGCATTCTCTAATGTAAACTTTATTAGGCATTAGCAAAGTGGTAAGATAGAAGGAAAGCTAGCTCTGGGAATATGATGGAAACAGAGATAACTAAAAGAGTGAAACTTTCCCTTCCCTTTCTGACAGTTTAGGTCACGTTATCCAATAAATCTTCCAGCAATTGTTATGAGAAGAAACTTCAGTCTGCCAAAACATCTCCTCAGCGGCTTCGGCTCTCATATTGATAAGGAGCACCTGTGGATCCCAAACTCTCCCCATCCCCCCATAACTGTAGACAAGCCTAGAAACACTACAGCAGTCCTAAAGACAGTAATGTCCATAGCTTGACACAGCTTGATCTGTGGGAAGTCGGCCCCCTAGAGAAGGAAATATTAAAAGGGCAGAAAAATATATTTCCTCCAAGGATCTTAAAGAGACAGAAAAGCATGCCCAGTTTTTCTTAATAGCCTCAAATCTGCCTTCCCCAAGCAGAAGCCATCTCTGTAGAAATGCAGATGTAAACCATCAGGAAAGTTGGATCTAGGAGATTAGGAAAACAAAGACCTAAAATCTGCATACTCCACCTGGGACAGGACATGGTAGGATTAACTCACAAAGGCCAAAGAGAACACCCAAACTCAGGTCAGAATACATGACACAGGAAATAGCCTCAAAACAGGAACAGGAAATAACTCCAAATAAAAGGCTCCAGAGGGTATTAAAAACCTACTTCCTACATGTGCGCAGTCCTTTTTTCACTTCTCTTGCTGCCAGAACCATCTTCCTGTCTGGCTTTCCTCTCCAATAAACTACAACCTTCTTCCCAAAGCAGTTGCCATGTTTATTCCCAGCTTGGATGAATCATGATGAAGACTTTTCTTTCAACAGATCTATCTCCCAAGATAGTTGTAAGTAAAAATGTGGGCACATTTATGCATCTGTATGTGTGAAAAGGAGAAAAATGAATGAAAACAAAGCACATACATACAAACTACTCTCAGTTTCAGCCTGCTTTCATATGTAATGCTACCAAACCATGGACAGCACATCAGCTGAAGGTTGAGTTAAAGTATGCTACATGAAATTTAAAAGCATTAACATTTTTTTTATTTGCTTGTGTTGGAATCATTACTGTTATCCCAGGGAGGGTTATGTCAACATCAGCACCATGCACTATAGAATATACTTGGTCACTTCTTTTGTTGAGGTAAGCACTTAAAAACAGTATATCAAAGGAAATGACACATAAGCTGTTTTTTCTGCATTTTTATACCTTGCCTGCTCATTAAGGCTCTGTGAGAGCCCATCTCCATCTCAATGGCATTAATTGCAGCCGGTTTGTCAGAAGTACCAGAGGCAAATAGCTCTGAAGCAGTGTGGTGGAAGAGGAACACATTACTAATTAATCTGGGGGCTCCTGGAGTGATGTTGAAATTGGTTGCTCTTTTTGGAATTATGCCTCCATGTGTTTCTGAAGAAAAAGGAGGCCTTTACATAGTTCTTAATCCCTTAGGGACAGAGCATGCTGTAATATGCTTAGTTGATAATATATTGGCTAAAATCACAATAGAAAAAGACAAAAAAACCTACGAAGATCTTGCAACAAAAAGGTCAATTGGGAATAAAATAAAAAGCTCATGTAGATTCAGTTCATTTCCAATGTTTTTCATGCATAAAGTTTCACTGTTCCTTTGAGAGAGACTTCTGATAGAAGTGAGCATTCAAACCATGTTTTAAATTGAAGAAGGCAGCCTTCAAGGGAGGGGGGGTCATTCGATCAGATCCGGCAACTCTTTAAATAATAATTGAAAATATGCCTCACACACACACACACACACGCACACACACACACACACACATACACACACCAGGTCTGTAAAAGATTGTATCTACTTGGAGCATATTGTCTTTTGTTGATGTTATAGTGTATGTTCCCCTGTTACCATTAATCGTTTTGGTTAGCTTTTATGTACCATGCATGTTTTTTAAAAAATCTAATGCTGCCCAGAGTGATTGCTAAATTGTGCAGACTTTCAAATCCAAATTATTAATCAATTTTAAATAATTCAGATTTTGATAGCATGGCATAGCTGATTTTATAACATGATTGTCCTAGGGTGAACTTACTTGTTCCACAACTGGATGCCCAATAAAATCCATTCCCTAAATTGGTGAGCTAAGCCCCTCATATTTCATGATCCCAGGTTATGCCCTGCCACTCCAACTGACTTAACCCACTTCATGAATAAGTGGACAATTTAATTCATTCATTATAGTTAATAACTAACTATTAACTTAATGAATACAATAGTATTTGTAAAATATCAATAATGTTATTATCACTATGATTGATTGCATAGTCAGCCAGATGTTTAGACTGGATTTGGCATTTGTATCCACCTGTTGAATCATTCCCAAGAGTCTGGAATAGGCAAATGTTTGATGGTATTAAAGGTGTCCTTTCAGGATGTAAGCTGTTCCAAGTAAAGCTGCCTTTTACCATTGACTGATGGTGATTTTGACAGTGCCAATGATGTTCAAGTGGTGCTCCAGATGTTTTGGAAATACATCCAAAGCACTTATCACTATTGGTACTATTTTTGCTCCACATGTTCTATTTCTATTTTCAAGTCTTTATATTTTCCCCCAGTTCTTTCTCTTCTACCCTGCTGTCTCCAGTTTCTGCCACATCCACTATCCAGATTTTGTGGCAAGTGCTTGTCTATTTGGATTTTAAAATCCCAGAGCACTTTAGCTTTTTCATTTTCTATTACTTTGTCTATTTTATGGTCCCACCAGTTCTTCCTTGCAGGTAAATGTTATAAATTATCATCATCATCACCAGCACCATCATCACCATTATTATTATTAATATTAATTATATACTTTATTATTAGAGATGAAGAATATACCCGTTCAAATGAATGGAATACAAACAAACACACACATATGCAAAGGGGAACACTCATGTTCTTGATTTAAGATGATATCCACATGTAAAGCTAGCAAACCATAGATAGCTCTAGCTTTGTGTTTTTAAAAGCATACTTAAGTGACTTACTTGTGGTAAAAGCAAAGCAACCAGTACAATCCGAATTCAAACAGAGCAGGACAATTAAAAATGACAAGAAAGGTTGTAAAATGGGCCAAAATTCACTTAAAAAATGTCTTGCTTAACAACAGAGATTTTGCGCTCAATTGAGACTGTAAGTTGAGGACTATCTATGTGCACGTCAGGTGGACTTCTTTGGTTTTAGAAAAGATTAGCTGGATTTTCTACTTTCTATTCCATTTTCTAATAACACTGTGGTAAAGCAAGTAGAAACAAAAAGGACAGGAAAGAGGAAAGGGAAGAAAGGCACTTTATATGACGAGGCATGAAGCAGAAAGTCTGAAATTAGACTAATTGTGCTGAGCCTAAATTGCCAAAATGACTAAGAAGTTAAAATACCAAAGAGTGTTGTCACTTAGTACATAGAAGAATGTGTATTCAACTGCTTTCATATGTCACTAGACATTTTCCTGTTTTTTTTATCTTCTTTTGCACTTCACATTGAGGATTTTGTGCTTTGTGGCAAAATATTCTATAATTAAAGTTTTTCAGTGAGAATGAAAAATAATAGAAATCACTTTGTTCACAGAGGCTGCATAAAAACATACACAAAACCTAGAACACAATATAATACTACAAACAGATGGTCCTATAAAAAAGCTAGAACAAACCCAAGTTTTCAAATACTTGAGCAATTAATCCCATATAATTGGATATAAAGGTAGTAAATTCTCCATCTCCTTCTTTCCCTTCTCCTTCTCTTTCTCCTTCTCCTCCTCCTCCTCCTCGTCCTTCTCTTCCTCCTTCTCCTTCTCCTATTCTGAATTTTGCTGCAACACACCAAAAAGGCCAGGTCCGGTATCTGCTTTTTCATCTTATAAGGAGCAATGCAAAATGTACTGCAGTGGTAGAAGCATGAGTGAATATATAGTGGAATAACTTTATCTTTTCTGATCAAATTTTCTTGTCAAAGGGTCAGTGATAGATTTAAAAACACTGATAGATTCATTGTAAAACATTATATTGAAGGTAATGACAAAGCATTTTCAAATTGTTACCAAAAAAACCATACGGACATGTTCATGTATTCCTAAGACTTGAACTGAACTGATGGAATGTCTTTCCTTTATCAAAAACCTCAATCAACGTTTTACTACAAAATACAATACCTTTGTTTATTCCAAGTGGGTGTTGTAAGTCTATTTAAAATGTAATATGAAACTTCATTGTATGCCATTGTATCAATTAATTAAGGAAGCAATATAAAGAATCTGACTGAATCTGATTGAAAGAGCTGGGGTGGTGCAGTGTTAGAATGCAGTATTGCAGGTTAATTCTGCAGATTGCCAGCAGTTTGATTTTCACCAACTCAAGGATGACTCAGCCTTCCATCCTTCTGAGGCCAGTAAAATAAGGACTCAAATTGTTGGGGCAAAATGCTGACTCTGTACACCACTTAGAGAGGGCTGTAAAGCACTGTGAAGCAATACAGAAGTTTTAATTGAAACTTCCAGCCCATGCAACAAGCCAATTACTGTATTCCAATTAAAAAATAAGGATCACTACCAATAGCATTTGGCAACACAGGCTGATCTGTGCAGTGCAGTTGTTCAGTTTGCCTTTTTTCTTAGCATGCCAATTGAGATTGGGCCTTTGGTTTATGGAAGAGCTCTGTAAGAAGAAACAGATACCTGGAATACTTGTGGAGGAAGATCAAAAATGAGCCTCACCATGCACAGATATTTTCAGTGATGGTTGTTGATGCTGTGATAGGAAGCATCTACAAAGCACTTCGGAGGAAATGAATTATTTTGATCCTTTTCTGTCAGGGTTCAGGTGTGGATAGAGCGTTTATTCATCACACTGGTTGATAAATTTGATTGCAGTTTAAATGGAAGGTACACACTCTCTTCTGATTCTGTTAGAAGAACTCTCAGTGGCTTTCAGTCCCATCAACCATGACATCTTTCTGGGTCACTTATAGGGTTGAGAATTGGAGGTTGTGTGCTTCCTTGGCAGACGATTCATGTCAGTGATTGTAGCGTAGGAAATATTAGCTTACTGGCCTCTTACACACAGAAAGCCATATGGTAAGCACCTCCCTCCCACTTTTAACATCTACATGAAGCCACTGGAAGAGGTCATCCATCAGTTTAGAATGCCGTATTATCAAAGCTGATAATATCCCATTTATTTTGGATATTTCTTTATTGCTAGGCTATTCTGGCAATGTGGTTGAAGTACTGTCTTCATATCTGAAGTCTGAATGGAAGAAATACCATTGAAAATACTACTTGTAATTCCCTCACTACTAGGAAATTAAGGGGGTAGGATATTTGTAGCTTGACTAAAACCTGTTTCTCTTCATTTCTACCCACATATTTGAATCAGGCCCTCTGGAGCAATAGAGAATGATAGATAGATACTATCAAATAAACAAGAAGTCCAATTAATATAGCCACTTTAAAGCAGCAATCTGATCGTGCTTACCTTTACAGATAAAAAGTAACATTTCCTGGAATAGAAACCCAAGCTGACTCATAATGACATTTTAAAGTCATTTTATTATCTCAAAGTGAAAATTGAGTATACTGTGATAAATTAGAATCTTAAAATATTTCAACATTCCATACAGCAAGAAACTACCTACCATCCATCCATCCTGTTTATGGCACTACTATATTCTGTACCAGCTGCATTTTCTCAAAACTCTCCTGATTGATCTACTACGAGATCTAATCTGCAAAATTCCAGTGATCACCAAATGGCAGCAAATAGTTATGTCAGTAGTTCAAAGTTTTCTATATTTCTTTGCTGCCTTTCAATTTTTTTTTGCTTCTGTCAAACTGTGAAACATGTTTCAGTAGATAGTGGCTGGCTGCATACATCATGCATGGCCACAGTGCAGTTGGCTTAATTTTCACTGAACTGATTAATCAATCCCAGACATTTTTATTTGTGACTTTGTGGGTATTCCTACACAATAGTTAATTTTTTAAAAAAGCGCATTTAAGCAAACAGTGTATAGTGAAATATAAGTAGTCCTCAACAGTTATTCAGTAAAATACAGGTAGTCCTCAACTTACAACAGTTCATTTAGTGACCATTCAAAGTTACAATGGCACTGAAAAAGTGACTTTTGACCATTTTTCACACTTAGGACCATTGCGGCATCCCCATGGTCATGTGATCAAAAGTCAGATGCTTGGCAACTGACTCACATTTATGACGGATGCAGTGTTCTGGAGTCATGTGATCCACTTTTGCAACCTTCTGACAAGCAAAGTCAATGGGAAAACAAGATTCACTTAACAACCGTGTTACTAACTTAATAACTGCAGTGATTCACTTAACAAGAAAGTGGCAAGAAAGGTTGTAAAATAGGGTAAAACACAACAAACTTCTCATTTAGCAACATACATTTTGGCTTCCATTGTGGTCATACATTGAGGACTACCTGTATGTGTAGTCATACGTTGAGGACTACCTGTATGTATGTGTATCGAATATGTGGTAGTGGTTAGCTCAATGTTTTTAATATTGCGCTCACATAGACTGGATAAAAGCTTACAGGGTAAAAACCAGTGGTGGGATTCAAATATGTGAACAACTGGTTCTCTGTGTGGATGCCGCTTCTGGAAGTCCATTCTGGGCCTGGACAACAAAAAATTAGCTACCGGTTCTGCTGAATTTCACCACTGGTAAAAACTATCACCACATGGTCTAGGAACAAACCTGGATCCTCACTCCTCTCTCTCTCTCCTTCCTACTATCTATCTATCTATCTATCTATCTATCTATCTATCTATCTATCTATCTATCTATCTATCTATCTATCTATCTATCTATCTATCTATCTATCTATCTATCTATCTATCTATCTATCTAATCTATCATCTTAAACTAACAAATATAGATGTCTTTTAAAATGAAAAGATTCCAAGTAAGCCACACAAGATGTTGAGAAATAAACAATAAAAACTAAGCAACGTGTTTTGGATATTTGGGAATAGCTTCTGTAAACATCCATAATTCTGTTTTTATAGTAGCAGCAAAGCACATCATCTAACATGTGCCCTTGGGCAACCACTGGAGCTTTTCTGTGCTGACTCCAGAAGTTTTCTGCTGCTAGAAAAACTTGAAATTGAAGTTTTTGACATAATGGGGCTTTCAATATACAGTATTTGTCTTGGCACATGCCAGAGTAGATAAGGCAGTGCCATCATGCCATCTACAGTGTGTGTGTGTGTGTGTGTGTGTGTGTGTGTGCAGGTACACATTTCTTTGACATGTATTTTTCTAGTTAACAATCATTTTTCTGTATCTATCACACATGCATACACACACATGCAATATATTTTCTGTAAGGGTGTGTGTGTGTGCATGTGTGTGAGAGATATGCTTTATAATTTGAAAACTGATTCAGAAAAAGCACATGTTTCTGCTAGTCATTAAAATAGTCTTTTATATGAACCTGGGAAAAGATACAGCTACTTTAAGGAGTCAACATTTTCAGGTTAATGCTGCTCTTTTTTTCAGATCTAAAACACTACATAAGAATTGTATTTAGTAAAAACAGCCCCATTTCATAAAACACAGAGTGAAGTTCATAACTAAAATTAAGGAGAGCAAATTGTGTTTAATAAATAGCAAACTCTTGAAAACTAACAAGGAATGCTGAAACAAGAGCAAAGACATAGCTACTTTAAAGAGTTGCAGGCAGATTCTACACTTGTTCTTTGATGGAAAACTGTTTTGCTTTGCAATTCATTGGTAGGAAAAGATGCTTTGTGCTTTAAAAGTTACTACAGGAGTACTGTTTACTCCTGTATGAGATGCAAGCTGTGAGTACAATCCATAAAGTGGGTGGAATGTAGAGAAAACTCTAATTATGATTTAAGCATTATTTTAATTAAAAAACCAGCAATTATTCTGAAGATTTCTTATGTTCTTGATATATTAATAGTTCAGTGGCAACTTTTGAATATGATGGGGAACATATGGCTTTGGGGCTATAGTTTCTGCTTCCCCTAATTTAAGGAACAATCAATATATTCGAGGAGTTCCCTGTCTCCTCTGTTTGGGTGATTGCCTATTAAGCATGACAGTTTGGATATTCACATGTTCCCACAGTCAGGATAATACACAGTGTATGATTCATACATATACATGAATTATGCAAACTACTCTGAAAGCTGGTATACCCACTTATATACTTCACTTGATAACTTGTTGCTGGTAAAATAAAGTGCTTCCTTCCTCCACCCTGGTAATATCTCAGTGCTGAGAATGATTGTGTTGTTTGATTTGTGATAATTGATACGCATGCAAGTTCTCAAATGATACACATGTATTTATGAATCAGCTCTGAATGTTAGTTTACCCGATCTGTCATTAGTTAAAGAGAATTGACTTTAATTATTATTTTTTTAATAATCATACATAGACATATATGAAAAAAAGATAATTATGCTTACCCAAAATAATACAGAATGCATGACTTTAACTTTTAGAATAAGAATGTTCTAAATAGCATAGCAATAGCTTTAACATTTAGGCTTATATACTGGCCCATAGTGCTTTGCAGCACTCTCTGGGCACTTTACAATATAAGCATTATTTGCATATTGCCTCCAACAATCTGGGCCCTCATTTTACTCACCTTGGAAGGATGGATGGAAGGTTCAACCTTGAATTTCATCAGGATCAAACTCCAGGCTGTGGGCAGTTTGCCCGCAATAGTGCATATTGACTACTGTGCCTCCATAAATACCTTTTAATCCCTATGAAAAGGACTGTCTCAATATCAGCAGTAATTTTGCATTGTATTTAACTTTATCTATTCAATACAAATTTTGCAAAAAGTGTCCTTTTATTAGATGAGAAGATAAACTCCTCTAAATCTTTTTATTGTTCTCTATACAACCTTTTACAATAAACAAATCCTTCTAAAACTCCACATTTATCTAGAAATTAGTCAAATTAGGGTAATAAACAGTGGTGGGATTCAGCCGGTTTGCACTGGTTTGGTAGAACCAGTAGCTAATTTTTTGTTGAGTTCAGTGAACCTGCTGAATCCCACCACTGGCACCCACTAAAACCCTAGCCCTTTTTCGCGAGGCCCAGAACGGCCCTCCAGAAGTGCATGGATGCCGCTTCTGGAAGTCGTTCTGGGCCTCAGAGGCCCAGGCCCAGAATGGACTTCTGGAAACGGCATCCATGCAGAAAACCGGTAGTTCATGTATTTGAATCCCACCACTGGTAATATGGCTTACTTTGAGTAGACATACATATGTTTGCATTGTAAATGTAGCATCTCCTAAGTAGAATTCTTGCAGTTTTGCATTTTCCATAAATGTGCTAGTTAAAATTCACTCACTAGTGTTTAAAACTATTTATTGTGACACATTAGGAAGTTTTATTAGCTGTTCTAGGAAAAAAACATTTTAATGACACTAATTTTGCACAGAAAGCATATTTTTGTAAGTTAAGCCCCACAATACAATAGCATGCTTCTGAATGTTTTTAAATCAGAATAGTTATTTTGTATAATTCAGCAGTATGTTTTCTTAACCATCCTTTAACTTTCTAATTATCTGTTAACAGATGATGTGTAATTACATAGACATGTGTTCAGCTTAATTATTTCTCACAAGGTATGGTGAGGACTGGCTTTTAAAATGGTA
Source organism: Protobothrops mucrosquamatus (assembly GCF_001527695.2). Taxonomy (NCBI): domain Eukaryota; kingdom Metazoa; phylum Chordata; class Lepidosauria; order Squamata; family Viperidae; genus Protobothrops; species Protobothrops mucrosquamatus. Next base: position 344,525 of record NW_015387124.1, on the reverse strand, counting down.
ACTGTTGAGGTATGGGCCATGAGAAGGTCTACTCTAGACTGAACATGTGATGAGGAGTCAGGCTGAGTATAAAACATGAATAGATAACTTTTATTCTATGCACATTCAAAAGTCAAATTTGGAATTTCCAGTGATGTGGTGGTACGGTGTGGGTTGAAGTGAAAAAATATTGACCTGTTTGCTTTTCAATGCATTTAGAAGAATCCTTGATGCTGAAAATAATCCAATGAAAATTTTTTGCCACCAGTTTCAGCAGTGTAAACTAGAAAAACCCCTTGCGATAGAAAAGGGTTTGGGTCCTGGGTCTCTTTTCTCTTTTATATTTTGAAATCATGACTGTACAAGGTCTGACCACAACTTACCAACCTGCTGATTTTTCTGCCATTTTATATATTGAATAATCAAATCTGTAAATAAAGTGCCATACCTAAAACCTGTATAACTCTGATGCTCAAGGAAGAAAATGATGGGGGAAAGAATTTCATCAGTCAGGATAAAAATTTACATTTGTCTTGATCTCGTGATTTTTTTACTGTAGACTGTAGGGTTTTTTTTTCAACGAACCTTTACTCAAATTGTAAATTTAACCCCCAGTGTGTACTGTTAAATAGAGCAAATGTACCTTAGTTTGCCAATTCTAATTCATGCTAAACAATCCTAACACCTTCTCTCCCAGTGCAAGATGGGATAAGTAAAGCTGTCAAGTGTCTGGGAACCTTGTCTCATCACAAGACCACAAGGTAGCCTTTTTCTATCAGTATTATTATAATCCATACCAAAAACCTGTAGGCAAATCAAAGACAGTTGTTCTCTATATCTATTATTTATAGTTCACATTTCTAAACTGCCCATCTCTCTCAAAAAGGGACTCTTGCTACTGTTTGTATTCTTATTTGTTATTAATCTGTTTATTTATGGAACAGTCAAGTTGGCTAAACAATTAAAAACTCATTTAAAATCTCACAAAATCAGTAAAAAAATACTCTTAAACCAAAGGAAAAGAAAAAGACATGGCTGAAAAGGAAAGTCAACTCATTTTCTGAGAGGAAGGCGTGGAGGCTGAACACTAATTCTAAGGGGCATTTCAGTGTCAGAGCAATAGAGGGAAGCACCTTCTCTTATATTATATGCCTGAGAAACACCTCAGTAAGTGAGAGCATCTTTAGGAGAGCATTTCTGCTGATATTAATCTCTGGATAGGTGTTATATCAAAATGGATAGCCTGTCCCACTGGGTCCAATGGAAAGAGCAAATTCTGAGTCCCTTCTGTGAAACAGTCCAATCTAATGGGATCCAAGAAGTTGTTTTCTGATGCAATGCCCACCTAATGGAATAGCATTCCCCTGAAATCTGGATAGCCCTGATCCTATTTGCCTTCTGGAAAACTTTGAAGACCAGGCTGGCTTTTGATGCACTGCTGTTAACAGAAACCAACATACATAGTTTGATTGGATTATCTTTTTAGGGGTTCTGCTTTTTGTAACATTGTTTATTTCTTGTTTTTATGTTTTGCTTGGTGAGTTGCCCAGAGAATGAGATGGGCAGCTATATACATTCTTTTAAACAAACTATCTTGAAATAATTGGCAACTTGAAGTAATTGCCAACAAATGACTCTTGAAGTAATTGGCAACTGCTTTTTAGTATACTTGAGTGCAATTTCTGTAGAAAGACAGGATATGAATCCAGTGAAAGAGCTAATAAATAATCTCTGCCTTCTGAACTTTTATAAACATTGACTATAGGTTACCTGGCATGACTATTTTATCCCCTACACTTATAAAAACATATTTAGTTGAACATATTTAGTTATATATATGTCTCTTCTTCCTTCTTTTTGGTTTCCCCTTTTCTGCAACTTTTCCAGTTAGGAAAGCTGTTTGAGATGGAACTACCATACTTGTATATAGCTTATCAAATGCAACTATATTACCAAACTTTTTAATGCTGTCAATAAAATTATAAGATTAGCTGCTGATTTTACCAATGTTTCAAAAGAGCACACAATAAGCATAAGAACCTCATTCTATCTAGTATATATTAACTGGAAGAAAACAGTCTTAAACTGTGGATATTTAAGGCTATATTGATTTTGGCCAGTTGTAGGATTGTTTAATCTGCCATTCTATATATATATTTGTGTTTATGAGACATAATTTCCTCAAGACAGTCCAAAATAATTTTTTTGTATGTGCTTTCATGAGTTTATTTCAAAGAGCAAATGTGTCTTCTTGATTGCTCATCGGTCAATTTTTATTATAATATCCCACCTGTACCACCTTTCTCAAGTTTACAGAAAGCCCCTGTTAAAAAGGAACTCTCATAATTACATTTTTTTATTGCTTCATCGTAAAGTTTTATGTAGGCCAATGCCTGATAGAAGTCATCTACAACTCCAGACCAATCTTGAGGTTTAGTTGGTTGAGGAAATGTCTTACTATTTTTTTCTCAGATCAGTTCATCCCCTAAAGGTTGATCACTAAATAGTTCTGAATACAGCAGCTTCTTACTATTAAGGAGTCAAAAGGATTTGAACTATTTATGTAGATGTCAGAGATATAAGAACCTTTCTGCATTACTCAGTCTTTCTCTTTTTGAGGCATAAATTATCAGGCTTCACATCTTTGTCTGCACATATGGTCTCCTGGCAAAGCAATGGCTTCAGGGCACTTTATTAGAGCAAATGTTCAGAAAGAAGAAAATGTTCCTGACAGAGGGAAATTTTTAGAAATCAGGAAATAATCATGCCTTAGCCACTGCTGTTATCTGCTGTGATGATGATCCTAGTGAAGTGGGTTCTATTAATATTCTGCTCTCTGCGTTTCTCATTGCCTAACAAAGGCTCTGATTATTGATTCTTGTAGACCTTTTAAAGAAAAATTAGAAATCTCAGTTTAGGCTGTTGCTATTGTTCTAGGCTGACTTCCTTGGTTCTTCATTTTGCTCATACCTTTCATTGCAATATAAGAGATAATTTTAATCATGGAACAGTCACAAACACATTCTTCATATGAGTCAATCCTAATAATAAGGAAAAATCTACATAACCACTTACCTCTGGATATCCTCTTAAAAAGTGCCGTCAAAATATAACATTAGAAAAGTTTTTGGAATCTTAGCATCTGCAGTTCAGTATCATTTGGAATAGAATAACAGTTGGAAGGGACCTTGGAGGTCATCTAGTCCAACCCCCTGCTTAGGCAGGAAACCCTATAACATTTCAGACAAATGGTTGTCCAATCTTTTGTTAAAAACTTCCAGTGTTGGAGCATTCACAACTTCTGGAGGCAAGTTGTTCCACTGATTAATTGTTCTAACTGTCAGGTAATTCCTTCTTAGTTCTAGGTTACTTCTGTCCTTGCTTAGTTTCCATCCATTGCTTCTTGTCTTGCCTTCAGGTGCTTTGGAGAATAGTTTGACTCCCTCTTCTTTGTGGCAGCCCCTGAGATATTGGAACACTGCTATCATGTCACCCCTAGTTCTTCTCTTCATTAAACTAGACATACCCAATTCTAGCAATTTCACAGAGGTTTTTGCTACACTATCCTTATAATATTCAGATTCATTAGAAATAACTGTGGGCAAAGCCATTACAAATGAAGGTGGTAAAACAGGTGGCTGTCTAGCACTTAATTTAACAATTAATTCATACTGCAACAAGTAATTTATGGAAAGCCATCTGTGAATCCTTAAATGGTCACTGCGCATCTGTAGGGTCTAAAGAAATGACACAACAGAATGCTTCTCTTTCATAAAATAGCTCATATTCCTTTGGTTGGTGGGTGGAAAGTAGTACTAATTGGCTCATCAGGGTGTGGAAATATTTTGTGCACCTGAAATTAAAGAAGCTGGCCTTGGCCCAGTAAGCTTAGAAAGGAGACATCTGGGAATCATATATTAGATGTTCTAAGCACCTAAGAGGAGGGCCAGGAAATAAAAATTAAGCATGTAATGTACATTTGATATTCTGAAATTGGGGGAAAAGGACAGAAACAGGGTAATAGACTGAAGTGCACAGGACAAAAATTAGAAAAATAAATATTTTTGTCATATTTATTTATTTAGCATATGCAAAAATGTTAAAAAGTACATAACAATTACATCCTCAATGAGCAAATCTGAAATTATTTATTTACAAATTCAAAGGTATACTATTTATACAGTCAATATTTGATGGAGATGTATAAAGTCTCTGGGGTTTCCCTGATATGTGCTCAAAGGACATCTGTTTTGGAGCACCACAGCCAGTGGTGGGATTCAGCTGGTTCGCACAGGTTCAGTACAACTGGTAGCTAATTTCTTTCGAGCTTGGAGAACCAGTTGATGTGTGGCAGAAATGCCCCCCCCTCCTGCTCCCACTCGGATCCATGTGACAACTTCTTTCCAGTTCTGATGCGGTCCTCCGTCACTTCCTCCACCACCATGTGCAGCCCCACAAACAAAAGAAGTTAAAAAAAAGTTCAATCAATCAATTCCAACTTCTTGTGAAAAAAAAAAGATTTCACAAAGTTGGAATTGATTGATTGAACTTTTTCTTTTAATCCCACAAACTTCTTTTGTTTGTCGGACTGCACATGGCGGCGGAGGAAGTGACGGAGGAGCTGGAAAGAAGGTTAGAAAAGAAATGGTTTGGGAAACAAGTGCATCTGGGTGGTGAGGGCTGTGGTGGGTGGGACAACCTCTCCAGCTCCACGGTAGCAGAGAAATGCTTTCCAGCTCCGGTGCTCCACCTGCCACTTCGGTGGCTGTGTGGGCAGAGCTGTGAAGAGGGCTTGGAAAGGGAGTGAAAGGGAAGAGGGTGGGTGGGCAGGTGAGGGGGTATCTGCCAAAGCTGTCCAGAGGAGAAGACAAAAAGCAGCCCCCACCTTGCCCGCCGCCAGCAGTTCAGAGAAGCTGCCTCTGAGCTGGATGGATGGTGGACAGCAGAGGAGGCACAACAGTGGGTCGTGCCCAGGAAAAGGAGAGTATGTGAGGCCGGGAGGACTGGGACCGGGGGGGGGGGAACCAGCCATGTTGAGATGCATCCAGCCATGTGGGACCTTGGTGAGTTAGCGAGTGGCTGGTTGAAGAGAGGTTCTGCCTCTTTATTATGCAGCAGAGTATTAATAGGCAGCCTGCTCCATTTCATTAAAAATAAAAAATAGGGTTTTCTTTACAAAATGGAGTGGGCTGCTTGTTAATAGCCTGCCCCGTAATAAAACAGGCAGAACTCACCATGTTGGAAACATTAAGCTCCAATTCTAAATCCACATTGGACTGGAAGCCCTGTTAGCTATACTGAACAGAGAGTTGTATCTCAGCAAATACTGTATGTGTAGAATTGTACTCTTCAGCAACCAGAAATCTTATCTAACAAACAAAATCCTTGTGTAGATTAACTAAAAAGGAACCAAAAATTAGTATTCAGGGGAAGTTATTTCTGTATTTTGTCCATTCATCTCACATATCTAAGACAACTATATATTAATCACATAAATGATCCAAATATCAAAATATAATTTCCATGAGTCCATTCAAACTCTGAGAAGCGATTTGCTTGAGCCCTTTGATCCATTTTTATCAGCTGCTTCTAAGCATTCATATGAAGTTTCTTTTGATTTTGCATTAATGTTTGGGGAACATCTGGTTTTTGCAGATTTGCACACAAAAGAGCCTTTTGTCTGCCATTCAGTTAAATTCTAGGCAGCCCCTCTAATGTTAATTTTAATTATCACATGGCAGTATCATGCCGTTAAGCATTTTACCTTAGCTGAAGGAAGTTTCTTGCAAGCCTTCAAAAAGCCAAAAGGTTTATTATAGCAATGTTCAATGTTATTGTCAGATCCATAACCAAGTTTTTAAAAATGCATTGTAAAATTATTTCTGACTTTTTCAGAGCATATATTTGTATGATGATGTTGCTGTTTTTGATATGATGCACACTAAGGTAAGCTCTGACAATTAATCTACCTGTTAAAAGGCAACACATTTTAAAGCCCAAATTACTTTGCCCATATTAAATTCATACTGGAATTTAATAAAACGCAAACACTAGCAACAGAAAATAATCCAACCAGTGTCTTGAACTTCAAAAGAGCTGACTTTAACAAACTCAGAGAGAACCTAGGAAAGATCCCATGGATGAAAATCCTAAAGGGAAAAACAACCCAAGAACCATGGGAAACTCTGAAAAATGCTATCATAAAAGCCCATACCACCACAATACCACTAAAAAAGAAAAAACAAGAAATTCAAGAAGAAAACAAGAATGGCTGCACAAAGATCTCTCTGACAAACTGAAAGACAAAAAGGACAAATACAAAAATTGGAAAGAGAGACACATAACTAAGGCCAATTATCAGCAGACAGCCAGAACATGCAAAGATGAAGTCAGGAAAGCAAAGGCTCAGAATGAACAAAGTCTTGCAACAGAAATCAAGGATAATAAAAAAAGTTTCTTCCAACATATTAACAACAAGAAAAAAGTCAAGGAAACTGTAGATCCCCTAAAGAGAGAAAGTGGCAAGGAAATAACAAGCAACAGGGAGAAAGCAGATCTGCTTAACTCATACTTTGCATCAGTCTTTACACAAAAAGAAACTATAGCCCAACATACCCAAAAAACCACTGCAAAAGAAAATTAGAAACAAAAATTAAAATAAGCAAGAAAATGGTAAGAGAACACCTATCTGACCTTGCCGAATATAAATCACCAGGGCCTGACAGATTATATCCCAGAGTTTTGAAGGAGCTGGAAAATGTTAGCTCAGAACCATTGCACCACATCTTTCAAAAATCCTGGAGTACTGGGGAAGTACCTGAGGATTGGAAAAGGGCTGATGTTCCCATCTTCAAGAAAGGG
>NW_015387124.1:335756-337255 GCF_001527695.2 Protobothrops mucrosquamatus | reverse complement strand
CAGCAGCAGCCAAAAAAGCTAATACAATCCTGGTTTGTATAAACAGAGGCATAGAATCAAGATCACGTGAGGTATTAGTACCGCTTTATAAAACGCTAGTGAGACCACATCTGGAATACTGCAGCCAATATTGGTCACCCTATCACAAAAAAGATATCGAGAATTTGGAAAAAAATCAGAGAAGAGCAACTAAGATGATCAAAGGCCTGGAGACTAAAACATACGAAGAACTGCTGCCGGACTTGTGTTTGGCTAGTCTAAAGATAAAAAGAAATAGGGTAGACATGATAGCAGTAGTCCAGTATCTGAGGGGCTGCCACAAAAAAGAGGGGGTCACATTATTCACCAAAGCATCAGAGGGCAGGACAAGAAACAATGGTTGGAAACTGATCAAAGAGAGAAGCAACCTGGAATTAAGGAGAAACTTCCTGACAGTGAGGACAATCAACCAGTGGAATAGCTTACCCCAAAATCGTGGGTACTCCATCACTGGAGATTTTTAAAAAGAGGCTAGACAGTCTCTTGTCTGAGATGGTATAGGTTCTTCTGCTTGAGGGGGGGCTGGACCTCCAAGGTCTCTTCCAGCTCTATTCTATTCTAACATCTGTCTATCTGTCTGTCTGTCTGTCTGTCTGTCTCTATCATCTATTTAACAAATCACCAGGCAAAATCACGGATATATTCATGCAATGTACCAATGCATGGTTAAACTAGGGATTATTACCTATGTTTGTATGGACCACACATTGAACATAAACTAACCATACCTAGACTGAGTCTGCACAATTTGCTAAGCTAAATTGTGATTGTGATCGGTTAATTTGGGTCCTTGCAAGCACAGTAGCGTACATTTTCTGTAAATGCAAAACATTTTCATAAGACTTTTTGTTTAAATATTGACTTAGGTGCCCTCAGGTGGCTCAAGCTGTATATTATATCATTTGTTCAAATATTGCTTTTCAGCCACTTGGGTCCTCAAAATGATTTGCTATCATTACTATATATTTAAAAATTATGTTCAAAAATCCAAAACAGTATAATTAATAATATAGATCTCCTTCACTGCTTATGAACTACCACTATCACAACAAGGAATGCTGCAATTTCAATGAGAGAATTTTTTTTAGATTATAATGACATAGCTGGCTATAGTAAGATCTGAATTCAAATTATCAGATTAACTGCATTTTAACCATCTGTGCTAATTTGCATGTTTGCAAATATGTGTACTCATGCACATTCCTGAATTACTATCTTTTGTAAACTTAATTTTTTTCACCTTCGTAAATGAGCAGAAGTAGACTCGAACCAAATTTAAAATCTAGATACAGTAAATAAGAGCTGAAGTCTTATCCATAGAACTACAAGATGAGGAATTAAATAATATTTGTATCTGATGATTATAATATCAATGCAATTTTTTTCTCCATGAAATGAATTACTGGCCATCCATTTGCAAGGGTCCTGATTATGTGGAAGGAGGTCAATCCAAAATATCT
>NW_015387124.1:308982-333672 GCF_001527695.2 Protobothrops mucrosquamatus | reverse complement strand
GGGAATTTCAGTACTAACTAATGATCTCTGTGTGAGAGATAGTATCTTTTTTGTGCCATTATTCAGGCAATTTGCTGGTTACTGTCTCTTGTTATGTTGGCAGAATACATTTCATATTTTAGAACAGTTCGTTTCATAAAACATTCACATATTGTACAGAATTAAGCCAGGATTAACGTATTATATAGAATTACAATATGCATTCACATATTGTATAGAATTAAGCCAGGATTTTTAACTATAGATTGTTGACAGGACATAATAGACTTATTTGCACAGAATTGCACTGCTTTCACTAGAATTAGGCATAATGACATTTCAAAGTTTAAAATTAGGCAAAGAAATTTGGTGAACAATTTAGAACTCTCTAAATCTCTCCATAGAAAGAGAACTCATAAAATTTCTCCAGGATGAGATTCTTCCCTCAACCATAACAGGAGACCACTTTTGAAAAAGTTGAAATGCAAGGAATTAATGCCTGATGCCTCCCCTTACAGACAAAATGAAGCAGGAAAAAGTAAGGAGATGGTAGAGATAATGTCCAATAAAAGAATAAAAAATCTACATATGTTTTACAGGCATTTCAAACTAGGGAAATTAGACTAGACTTAGGGTTTCCAGTATACCAACCCAACTTAAAAAAAACTTAAAGAAAAAACTTCTTTAAAAGTTTTAAAAAATGTGAAGTTCAATGTGGTAACCTGAAACACCACCATTCAGCACCATTTTTATGTCATCACTTTATTTTTTGTTTCCAAGTGTATATGGCACTTAAAGATATTCTCAGAAAATAAATACAATGGGTTATTGCAACCCAATTCTTCATGTAGCCTACCTGTATACCTATGTGTATAACTACTCTGAAAATAAGACAAAAGTATATATGATAATAGAATAATGGGAAAGATGCAAAGTATATACTTGGGTCAACTCTCACTAGTATACTTTCTTCCTTGTGAAGAATGTTCTATTTGTCATTTTGTGAATGGGCGTATTCATTCATAGCAGCCATTTTACAGTATGTGATCAAAATTCCAGGAACACTTTCTATATCTATTTATTTACTGAGGAAATTTTGTAAAGCTCCTGAGGATTAGATGTATTTGGTACTTGGCATATGGGAAAAACACCATAACCCATGAGCTTTAACTGACGCTAGACTTATTTATTGCGGTTTAATGTTGCAATACTGCAGTGCTGCTTTCTTCAGAAAGGGTGAGACCTGCAGTTGCCACTGTGTTAGGATTGCAAATTCCTAATTTCCTACTAGCTGGTCCAACAAGACTGTAGGCCACCAATTTGGCAAAGGCAGCTCTATTGAAGCTTGTTATTCAGCATTACAGAATATGTGTTTCATTGCATATTTCTGACTCAAGTCTGTGAGTAGCATTAAATGGTTTACTATTAAAAGAATGCCATGGAGGGGGACTGATTGAATTTTTTTTAAATCTGAGTCTCTTACCTGAAAGATAAAATAGAGAGAAAAAATATCAGTGTTAATATTTTATTACTAGTACTGAGAAGCTGACACCAGTTTATTAGTGATGGTACTAACAGAATTGAACAAATTCTAGTTCCTTTACATTATTCCTCCTGCCCTGTTCAGCTGAAGGGGAAAAAAGAATTATGTTACCTTGTTTCTCAAAAAACTCTATAAATTGACAATAAATTTTGCCTAAGGTTAAAGATCTGGGGATTGATTTAAGACTTTAGTTCATCCTGGGGATTGTTTATTGCCACAATCTACAGCAGGGCAGAAAAAAAGACTAATGGAAGCTTTATTGACTCTTTCAAGGAGTCCTGCTAAGAAAGACTTTTAGCACTGCTACATCCTAAGCAATTTCTTAATGATGAAGATGATGGTTGAGCTGAGGACAGTTGCTGTATGCATTAAAAATAATATAAATCAATCCCAATTTAATTACATTCTTAAGTTATGATATTCAGTTATTATCTTTTTGTAACCTGGTGATCTTTCTGGGAATTCTTTTTTTTTAAATCTTTTTCTTTCTTTTAAGCACCCTTCCCCCCCTCAACTGTTACTACATTTGCAGCAAAGCTGGACTGAGACTTTGGAATGTTTTGCATTCCAAAGGCCACCCCATGGAAAGTAGCTTAGCATCCCTACAGTTACCCAGATAAATTAGGGCAGTGGTGGCGAACCTATGGCACAGATGCCAGAGGCGGCACTCAGAGCCCTCTCTGTGGGCACGTGAGCCGTCACCCCAGTCCTATGTCTTCAGCTGGGTTTTATAAAACCTTTTCGCTTTAGGCCTCCACTGCCATGTGCAAAAAAAAAAAGGTTCAATCAGTCAATTTCAACTTCTCGCGGGAAAAAAAATCTTGCAAAGTTGGAATTGATTGATTGAACTTTTTAGTCCCATCCAGTCTGCCCTTACCACCGCAGCCACACCCACCCAATGGGCCATGCCCACCCAATGGGCCACACCCACCCGGCACTCGACAATGCATAAGTGGGTTTTGGGTTGCAGTTTGGGCACTCAGTCTCTAAAAGGTTCGCCATCACTGAATTAGGGCATGATTATTGGGTCCATAGAAGGAAGGTCCCCAAATACAAGGCCACAAAGAGGTTTCCTCCACTTAAGAAATATTTATGAAGTGGCCCTTCTTCCATTGCTCCTCTTCATGTTTCTCCATGGAGGTATTCTGGATAAACAAAAATGCCAGAAATAGTTGCAGACACCTTACATGCGCTTAAGAGTTTAAACAATATCTGCATTTTATTTCTGTGTGCCATGCAGAGCTGCATTCCAAAAGTCAGGCAGAGTTAGAGCAAGGAAGTAGATCTGAGCAAGAGCAATGCATTCCATTTGATTTCTTTTGCCTTTAAATTAAATCTAATTAATTAATTGCAGGAAAGGTAATTAATCCCCATGTATTTAATGGTTCTAAACATGCCGCTATGGTAGCAATGTTTGGAGGCCTGTGGGCCACAACTAAAGGTTGCAAGGATACGTGCCTTGTGCCTAATTTGAAGTATAAAAAGAAGGACACAATGGCAGGGGAAAAGAAAAAAGAAGATTATGGGAGGAGAGAGAAAAAGAAATAAAGAGTAGTTTTGGGAAAGTAGCATAATGTTCAGAAATCCAGTGAATTGGAGAACATCAGGAAGGGCCTTTTTCTTCCCAGTTCCAAATTAAAAACTTTAAACAACTGAATATTCCTTGTCTAATCATTCGCAGAGACAAATAAACATCTGCCCTAGATGCCTGCCATTTCTAAAACTAAATATATCCAATTGTTCTAAAATTGAACATTGATAAAAAAAAGTTGGCCAACCATACACGCGGCAATCTCCACTGTAATTATGGAGCCTCTTGTTGAGCTGTAATTACAAAGTAACCCAAAACACTGTTGCTCAACTTTAGCAGTTTTAAGATGCATCGACTTCAACTCTCAGAAGCATACTGATGGTGAATTCTAAGTGTTAAAATCTACAAATGTTAAAGTTGCTAAGGTGGAGAAACATTGCCCTAAAGGAAGTACATTGCAGGTAGTTCTTGACTTACAATTGTTCATTTAGTGACTGTTTGAAGCTACAACCTCACTGAAAAAAAGTGACTTATGACCGTTTTTCACACTTAACGACCATTGCAGCATCCCTATAGTCATGGGGATGCATGGTCAGATCAAAATTCTAAAACTTGGCAACTGTCTCATATTTATGATGGTTGCAGTGTCCCAGGGTCATGTGATCACCTTTTGTGACCTCCTGGCAAGCAAAGTCCATGAGGAAGCCAGATTCACTTAACAACCATTAAATGACTAACTTAACTAACTTAACAAGTGTAGTGATTCACTTAACAACTGCTGCAAGAAAGGCCATAAAATGGGGAAAAATCACTTAGCAAATGTCCCATGTAGCAACACAAATTTTGGGCTCAATTGTGGTCATAAGTCGAGGACAGATTCAGATCCTTTCCAGTCAAGATGCAGAGCTGCACATGAGATGGAGATTGCTTTAGTTATGTTTGTAGATAACCTGTGCTGAGACCTAGGTGGGTATCCATCCTGATTCTTTTACACTTCCTGATAGCCTTAACATTTCATAAGCCATGGTATCTTTCTGAACTGTCTGTGTGTATTAGGGTTTCGAGGCTTAGCCTGGCATTAGTTTTGCTCCATGTCCAATGTGCATCACCATCAGTGGTGGTAGAGAGAATTAGCCAAGATAATCTCCTTGCAGGATTTTGCCCTTTTCGCCCTGTTTCTTAGAGTCTGTATAAATCTACAGGAAGAGATCAGTTTAGGTATGATTGTAATGTATTGAGTTAAATCTATGAAGCAGGTGGCTGGGATCTGTGCAGGAACAGTTAGCACAGGGGTATCAAACTCAATTTCATTGAGGGCCGCATCAGCATTGTGGTTGCCCTCAGGGGATCAGGTGGGCGTGGATGGAGTGGGCATGGCCCATTGGGTGGGCATGGCCAGCTCTACATTGTTCGCATCAAGGGTGCCTGTGGGGGCCTGGGCAGGAGTGGGACAGATCTGAGGGTCTCTGGCAGAAGGAGATGGGACCAGGGCAAGTGCCAAGGCATGGTCCACTGGAGGAGCCTCACTGTTCCTCTCAGGCCATGCAGGAGGGGCTGGATGGTGGTGCGGGCTGCCCGGAGCCCTGGGCAGCAGAAGTCAAATGCCCAGCCTGGCCCTTGAGCACCCACGACACCAAGCCCAGCCCCACTTCCTCAAGGCTGCTGCTCAAGGTTCTCCTGGTTCCTCGCTGTTTCCAGACAGCCTTGTGGAGCTAAGACTGAATGCGTTTCAGCATAGATGGCCACCACAAAATTGTACATTGGCTCCCAGATGGCTTGGGCCAGGGCCAAGGCAGAGGGGGCCGTTCCCTCACTGTTTCCAGGATGGCTTCGCGGGCCACATGAAACCACTTCGCGGGCTGCATCTGGCCCCCGGGCCTTGTGTTTGACATGTCTGGCTTAGCAGATCACGTGGCCTGGTAGCCAGACTTGCTGTCTACAAGGCTATTTATTAGGCATTTGAGCGGGAGAATGCTGTGCTCTCATTGGCTGATGCTGCCCAGAGCTGAATGTATAAATAGGGGCGAAACAATGCTTGTTAGTTTCTGTTTTGACTTTAATAAAGAAGTACTTGTTTCTATTGCTGCCTCTTCAATGCTGAACCAAGCAGAAAACAAAACAATGGTATTTTTGGTACATCGATGATATCCAATGGCATATCACATGCAGTAAGAAATATTTCCTCCAAAAGAGTTTGTAAACCGGAGACCAGGATACATTACATTGAAATACATTGAAATTGTACCATTGGAGGTAACCCTATTACATACTGCATGGAGAGAAAAGATTGGGTATGGTTCATGCGTGCATGTACTTACCCAGCTTATATTAAATATGTCTTTATTTAATTCAATTTCATTTACTTATAATTTTGAATGTTATTTTTCTTATAGAGTATTACAGCAGAAATTATCAAATATACACAATCTCAAGTCAAATACGTGCATGAGGATTTACATTAAATAAATCAGTTGTTTATATTATATATTGAATCTGCCACCTTTATAAATCACTTCTAAGAGATGGGCATCCATATAAATGATCTAAATCAGGAGTGTCAAACTGCTGGCCCACGGGCCAGTTGCATCATGCAGAGGCTGTGCCCACCCCAGCTCCGGCAATGAGAAAAAAGTCACAATATGTCGCAACACATCACGTGACGTGGTGAGTTTGACACCCGTGATCTATATAGATTTTAAAAAAATCTTCAGGTGCCCTTTATTCAATCTTCCCTATTGAACATTAAACCAAGCACTGCTTAAAATGAAGAAATATAGTCCTTTACCATTCTGCATGGCTCATCTTCCAAAATGTTGTTCTTCAGTGAAAGATCACAGCACAATATATACCTGAGACTATTTTATGTAATATCCATATTGCTATACTAAAACATTACATGTTCAAGACATAGCAAAGGATAGCAACAACATCTGTCACCACAATGGTTTGGAGTAAGGGTTGAGAAGATGTCCATTAATATCTATTAGAATTTGTTTCCCTGTTTAGAATGGAACCAAAAGTCAAAAAGACAAGAGCAGAGAATGACATTTAGGAAGAGATATTCTCCCCAAGCATGCAAGATAAATTCAACAGTTTCATCCAATTATTTTTCAATTCTTCTCTCATTAACATCTAATAGGCATTCATTTTAAAACTTATCTTTGCATGGTTCACTAAAGAAGATTTGGCCTCAAGTTTTACATATTAAAAAGCTGAATTACCCAGTCCTATTAAAATTATGGAAATTGGCTTTCAAATTATACATAAAGGATCCCATCTTTAAAGGATTTTATATGTCTTTTGAATTCTCCTGATAAAACTAGGACTTCATTTCAAGAATTAGAATGAGCAGCGGCATTTGAGGGACCTGCTGCCTTTTGCTGTGGGCAAATTCTTCAGTATAAAATGATAGTATTTATACAGCAGATAGGAATAATAACAACATAAAGCCATTGTATAAAAACTCCACTCTGCCCCTTTGCAAAATGCAATACAGCATTGATCACAAATTATCCCACTGTTTTACAAATGCATTCTCATTGCCTCTTCCTGGTGCTTCCACTCTCACACACATTTTTTAAAATTTAATTGCCCTATTTCAGTGGTAGAATATTCAACCTTCTGATCATCTTACAAAATGATTTTCTTCCATGACAATCTCACAGGATTATTTGCAGTTTTCTCTCTTTTGAGAGAATTTCTCTTTTGGGAGAATTATATGACCAAAGCATTTCTGAAATGACTGCAATGACTGAGGATGTGCCTTCAGCTCATAAACTTTTTGAGAAACCAAAATATTGTCATAGGCTGTAAGGTTCTGAGTACATCTACTCCTTATCATAGAGTCCGCATTACCAGTAACACTTGAATGCAGATCAAAGTTAGATAAACTTCTTCAAGGAAGGGATGGATCCTACATTTTGGTGGTTTATTGGACCTTTCTTAACTGGAGACTATGAAGACTGTTCCCCTTCTAACTACATGCTTGTTAGTGTTAAGATATTTCTGACTTCTGAAATCTTCCCGGGCCTTGGAATTACAGTACATGCTTCCTGCAACTTATTGTTTCATATTTATGGCTCAGTGTGTTCTATGAACCCAGGCAACCAGTAAACTAGTAAATTAGTTCAGCTAATCATGGCTAGCATGTTGTGAGAGAGGAATACTAGAGTTTGAAGGACACTTGACTAAAGGAAAAGGCTTAACAAAAATTAGAATCATAATGATTGTTTTTCCAACAGATTTTTTTGGGGGGCCAATGTCATGATACCTAAAAGTTATTGTCTATTAACTGATGCAGCTATAAAATATACAGTGTTAATCTAGTAACAACCAACTTGGATCCTGTATTGAGGCAATTCAATAAATGTATGGTTATTTATTTCCTATCTTGTTTACTTGGCCTATGTGAGTTTTTTTAAGTTCTAAGCCTGACATTTGACTTTGTGCAGACAGCTGCATTTATTTCCCTGCGGAACAGGAAGAGTGTAGGAAGAATGGTATGAGTAAACAAATAGCAACAGCAGTGCATTAAATATGGCTAAAAGAGTAGTACAAATGGATAGAGAGATCAGTTTGTTTGTTTGTTTGTTTGTTTATTTATCCTTGAGTTAAACTTAGTTTATTCTCATATTAATTTGTGGAAAAGTACAATAAAACCATGTACATATTTGTGTGTGTGTGTATATTCTATGCACTTTTTCTTTTAAAATATGCATAAGGAAAAAAGGCTTACAGATATTGTGTTATTAAAATATCTCTGTGTACACTCTACGACCTTATGCATGTATTCTGGCGCACAGTTTTTAAGTTCTAAAGTGCATGCAAAATGTGGATTTTGATGAATAAGTTAATTCCAGTTGTTGAACTGATTGGGGAATGCAAATGATTTTGTTTGCATAAAAAATGCAAACTGAATGCGTATCTCTATAATCTTACTTTCTGACTGTTGGAGGTTTTGAAAATACTGCCTGCATGTATATTCCAAATGTTTCCAAAATAAGAAGAGCTTATTAAAGGGAAAGGAAAGCAGAATCTTTCCTGTTTCTAAAGCAGATCATGGTTGCTTCCATATTAACATTCAAATGTATTTATGAACAATGTATTTATAGTGAAATAATATTATGTTGTCCTTTCTAAGATAATTTTCTTTAAAGCTGGTGCTTCCTAGATACTTTGAATTAGAGTTCTCATAATCCTTCACTATCCACATATTGATGGATATGGAAGCTTGCCACTTTTCAGATACATTGGAAAAGTATTCCTCATATGCAGAATTCCAGTTAGAAATACTGGAGAAATTTAGCTCAATTACAAATACAGCATAGCAAAGGCCTGTCCAATGCAAACTGTTCATTTCTGAACAGCCGTTCTGTTATTGGTACAGTAGAGGACAGACAAGTAAAGAAATAAATGTGATAAATTTTGGAGTTGATGTTTATGATTCTGAAGGCTTTCTGAACACTGAATAACAAGCGATTGCCATGAATAGAGAAATTAATTCTTTATTCATTTGCTATATCTCTTTACCCTGGGAAATTTCACCTTCAATTTCCCTGGTTATCCAAGTCTAATTTCAGCTGTCATTATCATGCAAATCAATGAGAAAAGCATTGACTGGAGCAATTAGCTGGACTTTCAACACATTGAAACCAAACCAATTGTGTTTTGCACTTTAGCATGGTGTGGGCATTTATAGGCGTGGTTGATAAATCATAAGACAAAAACAAACATAACAATATCATGGCATGATTTACATTTTGTGACACAAGTAACGTGATATTTTCATGATGACATCACTACATTATCTCATCACCATACAGGTCCTGTAATTTTGGCATCCTGATGATTTGCTATGTAGACTGGTGAATCTGGTCATTTGTTTATGGCTTATTGTATTTTCTGAACCCAATGAATGTTAGCTACCAACTACAATTAAATAAATCATGAGTTTATTTATTTATTTATTTATTCAATTTCTATAGCTGCCCATTTCAGTCAATGACTCTGGGAAGTTTACAAATCAGAAAATACATTACAATTAAAAATACTAAAAACATTACAAAACTGTAATCACAACAAAAGCACTAAAAACATCCAGATTAAATATACATGGAAGCAAGATACTTGGTCAGTTAGCAATACAGCCACTTTGTCTGATATGTAAATAAGGTCACTAAAATTTATAAGAGGGAACAATGAGATCTGGGAGTGAGCAGAAAGTATAAATGTAATATTGTTTGGAACCCTGGGATTCCACTGATAGGAAGAGCCAGGGATGCTGAAAGGACTGACAAATTATTAAATATATGTGAGCAAGTGAGTGAAATATCCTAGAAAGTATTTATCAATTCCATTATGTATAATTTGTATACATACATATATTATATTCACCTACTTCTCTAGATAATGGAAAACTGCAAGAGAGGTCACTGAATTTTGCAAAATATAAGTTTATTTACAAACATGCAATTTGAAGATAGTGGAGATCATTGTTCAAACAGTCCAATGGATACCATCCATGTATGTTTTCAGAGGCTACAGACACTTTTTATAGTGTTTCTACAATAACATAGAAATTATTCCGATCATAAAGAGAGTTTCCACCATCAGGGTGTAGGGTGGCAATCAATATTTTAAGTTTAGAGATGTGAAAAATCAATTGTTCTTCTTCTCTTCTCATTCATTCCAAACCTAGACTTTCCTGGAGATGGTTCAAAGTTTGATGCTCCAATACAAATTATGGAGCTAATTTGTGATGTCAGGGAGTTCCAAATACAACAATCCTATTTTGAGGTAGGACCACATCAGGAATTAACTTCTGGAATGACCAGATCAGCATTGCTTGGAGGACAAATGGTAGATTTTGCACATATTTAATTAAGATGCTTAAAAGATTGAGATTCCTTATATGTCAAGCTTGACTCCTGGTGATTTCATAAATATATTCATGGAGTTATCTTGGCAGATATACAGAAGTGATTTGCCATTTCTTCTTCAAGAATGTTGTAGTCATCTTTGCACTCTAGCCTGAAACCCTGGTATTTTCTCATAGTTCCTGACTTAAACATTAGTCAGAACTGACCTTACTTAGTTTTGAGAGCAATGTCTCTCTACATCTTGCTGTCTTTACTGAATTCTATGTGAGATAGTAATATCTTATCTTTTTTTTTACTTGCTTTGTCTTATTCTGCAGGCAGAAGGTGGGGGCAATCCAGATGACTCAATGTCATCATCTCTCTCTCTGTGTTGCTCTTAAAGGACCATACCTCTCCCTCTCATCCTGAATGATTTGAAGGAATCAAATGCATTCTGAACATATTAAGATAACTTAAATAAAGATTTCATAACCTGGACTTCATGAATAGCAAATAATGTATCACACATTCATGAATGCAGCATATGAATTATAAACGTTCTTGTTTAAAAACTGTCATCTAAAATTTAACTAGTACCAATTATAATATATTTATAAGAGACAAAAAGGCAAAAATCTTGTATAATGTAACCTCTCCTCAATAATAAACTGAAAAGCTGCTCTATCACATATTCATATCCAAGTTCCTGCTTCCCCCAAAACATTCTGAAGGCAGAATTATTGCCAACTTTATAATGTTGAAAAGAGGCAGAACCCACCATCAGCCTATCAGTGCTTTATTCCAGTTGACCCCTAAGAGACTGATTTAGGGGTGTTCAGGTGGAGAAAGACAGTTCACCTCCAAATCCATGGAATTCCAATGTTTCAGGCTCAAAATTGAAATATTGCAATTTGAGCTAGAAGAAAATGACTCAGCTGCTAAAGGGGAACCACAGCATACAATGTGGTTGAAGGGGTTGATGTGGAAACCTTGTGTGGTAGTGACTCTCATTACAGCCTTTTGGTTATCACCTCCTTTTTCTTTTCTTTTTTTCAGCTTTTATGTAAGTTGTGCTTGTAATTCGTTTATTTAGATGGGCCAGGAAAAAGGTTCGAGTCATTGGAGAGTTGCATGTACGGCAAAACTGTAGCTTATTGCTACATACATAAAGGAAAGGAACTTCCATTAAAATTACTGCCTTTTCTGCTATGCCTATGTGTCACAGAAGAAGACACACAATAGTTTAATTCAGATTGCTCTTGTCCAATATTTCAGGGTCCATACCAGCATCTACAATTTCAATTTATTTTCCCCAGTCGCAGGCAGCTTCCAAACAAAGATCTAGAGGGTCTGCTTTGTTGTTCTCCCTCTCCCCCTCCCTCTCTATTCCCAATGATTCTGGTTACAAATAAAAAATGTTAAAAACAACCAACCAACCCAAAAACGATAGACAAAAATGAAGAGTGAAGATGGGATCGTGACAAAACAAATGGAGGTGAATGAAAAGAAACAAACCTCATAGTAGAAAGAAGAGGAGGGGGCTTCATTGTCTCATGTCAACGGCCTGGGTGAAAAGCTGATCTTCAAGGTCCTTAGAAAACAGAAAATATAGTAAAGAAATACGGTACTTAATTCTACATACAACAACGGTAGCAAGAATACGCACAGTTCTGGAAAAATGAGAATATACCATCAGAGGAAGAAGTGATAAAGAAAATCCTGGACTGTGCTGAGATGGACAAATTAACAAAAGAGATAAAAGAAAAGGAAGACACAGAATTCTATTTAATATGGAACAAGTGGTATGACTGGCCGAGAGTAGAAATAAGAGAGAATAAATGTGGAAAGGTTAAAACTGGAAAATGTGTGTATAATAATGTATGAAGGAAGAAAAATGCAAATAAGAAATAATGGGGCAACAAGGACAAATACTCTAAAGAAGAATAAGGGGGGAAATGTAAATAATAGAAGATTACTGTTACGAAATTGCTGTTAAAATATATACTGTGTATATATGTGTGTTTTGTTTTGTTGGTTTAAATAATAAAAATTAAAAAATTAAAAAAAAGAAAGAAACATCAGCAGAATGGGATTGTAAGGATCTTGGGGAGAACTTCATTCCAAAGGGCAGATGCTGTAACAGCTAGACATCAAGTATAATTGAAGTGCTAAAAATGAAGTATAATTTGAAAGAAAACGTATCTTGTTTGTTTAGTAATTGACTGCCAAATCAGAGTTGTTCTGTTGACTTGTTTAACAAATTAGCATTTCCTTTAAATCTTACTTCCTAGTTTATATGAGATGAGAAACCAGAAATTTGTTACTGCACAGGAAAATTAAATTCTGATTTATTTCTTGCACAGAAGGAGAGGGCAGGGAAAGCACCCAATCCAAGTATAAGATTATTTATGATTAATCACAGAGCATCATTATCTCAAATTTAAAGCTATGCCAAAATCTGCCTTGCAAATTTCTTCCCTGGCAAAACAGGTTTATGTTTTTCTATTTTATTTCAAAGGGCCCAAGCATTTCTTTTAATCTTATCTTGATGCTGTTATTACTGAGAGGTTAGTTTTTTTTGTTACACTGTTATACTTCTTTTTAACATTCTGGACCTTCCTTGGGATGCAATGTATTTATCCTGAGCAATTTCTTCGAATTAAATGGAAGTGCTGGAGATAGGAAAGCTGCAGAGCAGAGCAGCAGAAAGATGTTTGAACAATATTCTGCTGAAAGACAGGAATTTCACACACGTTTCACATCTTTGTAGCAAAATAAATGCAAGCATTCCATATACCGCTCATGTGAATTTTTCTAAAATGGACTTCCTCTTTGAAAGAAATTTCCAAATCAAATTTCTTTTCATTATACTGAAAAAGAACATATGCTAAATTTCAATTTACAGACTTACTCAAGCTATTAAACATCTATATAGTTCAGAAACTCTCCAGTTTTTCATCCAGAGATTAAATCAGAAAAACATTAAAAGCAAATAAATATTTCAGCCATTAGAAACCAAGCCCCAGATACTGTTTTTGCATCATGAGGACCAAACCATTAAAATAAAAGCAGGGAGATTCTATTCTGTTTTATATATATTTGTATGTCTATTTAAGAACCCTGTGTTAAGCTCTGTTCACATACACTACATGCTGAATGTTCAGAAACCAGAAATATGTGTTTGTGTCTGGAATGTGTGAAAAAACTTTCACAATTCTGGAAATGTATCTGGATAAGCAAAAGACTGCAAAAATGGGTATTGCATCTCATCAGTACAAACAGAGGCAAGAATCTGAATTTTTATTCCAAAACAGACACACCGTATTGGATTTAGTTTTTGTGTTTTATGTAAATACTGTCAATGAAACTTGCAAGATTTGAGGCCAGGGCACAAAGAGCCCACTTAGAGGACAAAAAAAATTGTAATTTGTAGATTGTAATTTGTTTAGTATAAATATTTATACCTCATCTTCCTAATTATTTAATGTTATTTTCCATCATTAATATCGAAGATGTAATTATTTTTAAGATTGACAAAAGGCATGATATGACTTTCAGTAACATTATATCATTTGGCAAATTAACAGATGTTAATTGTTTTAGTGTGCTGTTCAAATCAGAATAAAGTCCCCATCTAAATTCATACGGCAAGGGGAAAAAATGAGCATTAGATTCAAATGACCGCAAGATGCTAAAGAAAGAGGAGATTTAGTTTTACTAGATTTGAAACTGTTCTTCAATGACTGCTGTTTGGTTTGGATGAAAGAATGGACAAGTCTCCACAATAAGAGATGGCTCAAACTAAAAGGCAGTTAACTAAGATTTGGGTGGCATGCCTACTTGTAGTATGATAAGGTTAAAATGAATATTGACTTTAGGAATCATTTTGTTAAGCGTGCCATACCAAGGATCTGGAATAAATACAAAACAAGGTTCTCAATGAAGCTACCCCTTTGGGTGTCACCTCAGAAAGCTTGTTTTAGAAAAGAAATGATAGTGAGGCCAGATTGAAGTGAACTTACTTTTAAGTCTAAGGAAGAATTAGAGTCAGAAGGATGTATCTATCATTGATTTACATACTTAAAATTGAAAGAAAGATTTAAACTAGACAAAAATATTATAGTTTTGATTCTGTAAAAAATGAATTTGAAATTGTACTGTGTGGTAAGGATGAATATATTATTGCAAAGGTTTATAAATTGTTATTGAAATTGAATTTGGAGAATTCATAGTGAAGCATTGTATGATTTGATGGGCAAATAATTTGGGGTACAATGTAATGCTTGAATAATTGAAAGACTTGTGGACAAAGTGTTAAAAATATACATTGAGCCATAACTTAGAAAAAAATTATAAAATGATGTATCGATGGTATTTAACAACTGACAAATTGTCAAAGAAGTTTAAAGGTGCTTCAAATGTATGTTGGAAATGTAAATATAGAAAAAGAACGTTTTATCATCTTTGTTGGATGTGTGACAGAACAAAGAAATACTGGGACAAGATTCAGACTTTAATACAGAAAATTCTAAAAAATAATATAAAAATCAAACCACTTGATTTGATTTTTTGTCAAATCAAAAACTTGACAAAAAGACTTTTCTGTTAAGTTTAATGGACAAAGAATTTGAAAAAAAATTCAGAACTTTGTTGTTATGCGTGTTGATAGCAGCAAGAATGCTCTATGTGAAAAAATGGAAAGATACACTAATTGCTACAATGGAAGAATGGCTGGAAAAACTGATGGAATCGGCAGAGATGGCCAAATTCATTGATTTAATCAAAGAAAAGAACACATCTAGTTTTGTTTCTGCTTGGAAACTTCTGGATTTTGTGCTTGAAACAGAAAAAAAAAGAAACTTTGGAAATTCTGGTTAGACAACTTTGTTGTTATGTAAATGGCTAATTCAAATTATGTATGCACTAGCAATTTCTATAACAATAAACTTGCATATTAGGTATGCAAAAGTAAAAAAAAAGAGGCTATCATGTTATTATTTTTATTCTACTCTGCTGAAGAGTCAGAAGTTAATGCTTTTCTTTATTTTTCCTTTATCCTACATTCCCATCTCCCCCTTTTTTCTTTCTCCATTTCCCCACTATTTTCAACTGTTATTTCATACTTTGATAAGCTTAATAAAATTATATTTAAAAAGAACGAATAAATTCATTGGTTAGAATCAGACCAAGAAAAATGGAAATAAGCCATTATTTCTAGATGTGTTTCTGGTTGTGACCAAGTTTGCTTATAAGTGATCCCTTTTGCACTATTTCAAAGTTTTATAAATAGTCCTTGAATTGCTACCATAATTGGGATTGGAACTTCTGTTGCTAAGCAATATTAAATAAATTGTACCTGATTTTATGATCTTTTTTGCCCTGGTTGTTAAGTAAATCATGCAGATATTAAGCAAATTCCCATTGACAATACTCGTTAGAAGCACCCTGGGAAAGTCACAAATGGAAATCAGGCGGCCCCAGGATGCTGCAACCATCATATATACATTCTGGTGGCCAAGTGCCCAAATTTTGATTACATCACTGTGAGGTTGCTGCAACAATCTGGGAAAGGACCAGTCATAAGTCATTTTTTTCAACACCATCATAACTTTGAACAGTTGCTAAATGAATGGCTATAAGTCGAAGACTGCTTACATGGCCAGCATAGAACCAAGATATCACTTTCCAAAAATTCCCAGACAGTGTGGTCATTCAATAAATACCAGTTCAATATATTCAAGGCTATCAAGTTGGGCAAGGCTGTCGTAAGACATGTACCCACAGATATACCTTTATGCACTTCACATTGTGATGTCGAAAAGCAACCTGCCTCTGTTAGACTCTTCAGCGGTTCTGAACTGCTTCAGATTCATCACTTATGATGGCTTTGCCCATAATGTAAACTGAGCTCTATTTATGAATTCTTTACAGGGTTTTTTTTTCTGGGCTGAACAAACCAAGCAATCAGCAATCCTGTGGCATAACCAATCCTTCTGCATTCTTCATACTCTCTGTGGCATAATCTGTGTGGCATTCATGCCACTAGGTGTCAACCTCTGCCCCACTTTCCCATCATGCCTCTAGGAACATATTTAAAATGTGTCTTGGGGCTTCTGTTGCTACACTTTCCAATGAGGGAATGGATTTTATGTATGTTTCCTTCAGCAGAAAACATTTCACATGGCTAAGTGGCTTTAATTAAGGTTTGGCTATGCCACTTTTGTGAAGTTGGCACGGGTTTCCTCTTTTCTGCCTTTTTTCTGCTTGACACAATTCAAGTTTTGGTGGAATCTGAGAAGTGAAAAAGCAGAATTGGGTCAATAGTATAAATTGATAACATCCATTTATTTCCCACAGGAAAAACTTCAACATAGAGATTTCACGAGCATCAGTTTTGATCACAGAAGATGCATTCAAATTCTTACAGCCTAACATCAAGATTATTTTTTCTAATTATTTTTTCTCATGCTTTTTCCCACAGAAATATTGCCTAAATATTGTAACATTATTGCAGATCTTCATTTAAGTAAAGGAAGAGAGATGTTTCTCCTTGTGCTACATTATAAAAATGGAATGAATGATTGCAAGCTATATATGAAAAATGTATGAACATGATAGAAGGAAAGATGATTTGCGAAGGTAGGTATAATGTATAATGATTGTTACTGAAGTCAACTAAATGTAGCTATGTTTAATTTTATCAGTAAGCAGTTTATTATTGCTTACTCTCTTTCTGAATATGCATAATGTTGTTTGCCAAGCAAGGGTAATAATATGGTGGTTATGGCTGCTATAGAGGTGCCCATTCACTGGAATATTTAAATGAATAGCTCCTACCATATTAATCATTTATATTTAGGGGTACTATAATGGTGTTTTAAACATCCAGGTATCACTAAAAGGACGTAAAGAGTTAGAACTGGTTCAGATTTTTGCATCTCAGATACTGCTATCTCTGAAAAATTCCTGGTGCTAAGGGAAGTTGCAGAAGTGAATGCTAAAATACTGATATGTTTTATAGACACTAACCAATAGAGTTATACACAAAGGCCTATTCATTAAAAAATAGCCAGCTAAAATTAATTGAAGCGGTCGATTTTGTCCTTTACCAGTTGTAAATCATAAGGGTGTGTTTTTGTCTGTCTTTACAAAGTACTTCTTAAAGATTATTTTTCGTGTTCCTTTCAGTATGTGGTTGAGGGAACTTTATAAGGTTTAGTCGTCGGTTACAACGACTTAGTTGTTTAATTCAGTTGTATAATGACCCAAAAATCTTTCGTCTTTACTCAGAAGAGGCAAAAGCTGTAATTCAGCTATCTAGCAAAAATTCTAACAGAAGTCTACGTGCCTTGAATACATAACCATACACTACCATGTTTCCACAAAAATAAGACCTATCCCCAAAGCAAGCCCTAGCTTGATTTTTACATGTGCGCTCAATATAAGCCCTACCCCCAAAATACCCCTAGTTTTGGGGTGAGGCTCACATGCAAAATCAAGCTAGTGTGGCAGCAGGGTGCTGGAGCTACCCCACATGCCCCACACCTGCTTACCTTAGGACCGATGCAGCCAGGCCTCTCACATCCCAACACCTATAGCGCTGCTGCCCAATTTCTTCTGCGGCTGCTTGCGGCCGCACACTACGTGGCACATTGCATTGCTGCCACCAATCGTGGCAAGAGGCTGCAAGTCTCATTGCACTGATTGCACTGCTGCTGCTGCTCATGGCTGGAGGCCGCAAGGTTTATCACACCGATTGTGCTGCGAGCTATGGCAGCAGCACAATCAACATGACGATCCTTGTGGCCTCCAGTCATGAGCAATGGCAGAGGAGTGATCGGTATGACGAGCCATGTGGCATCCTGGAAGAGATGATGCGCTACATGGCATGCTGCCGGAAGTGGCCACAGAAGAAGTCGGGCAGCGGCACAACAGATGTTGAGGCGTGGGAGGCCTGGCTGCAACGGTCCTAAGGTAAGCAGCTAAGACATCCCCCCAAAATAAGACCTAGTGCCTCTTTTGGAGGCACAAAAAATATAAGACTGGGACTTATTTTCAGGGAAACATGGTAGTAGTTGTTATCATGCTGCTGGGTAGTACAAAGGATTTATTGGCAAGACTTTGCAGTTAACAAACTATTTAGTTTGCAGTAGCCCAAGAAAAGTAATTCTAGCAGTCTACCCCAATATAAATAATGCCAACAACAATATATAGCCACAGAGTTGCAATATATTGTATGTGGATGTGTGAATAAATCATGAAGTTACCATACACACACACACAAACACACACACACACACACACACACACACAAAGGTTAACATTTATGTATTAATTACATTAATATTTATTTATTAATATACTATTCATGTAGCCAATGGCCTTAAAATAATTTATTTATCTAGCTATCATTTTTCATGCTATCCCAATCATAAGAAGTAACTCTGGCAGCTTTAAATTTAAATTTAAGGACTTATGCAGGAAAAAAGAATAAAAGCCCACATAACGTAGCTATAAAAATCTTTTTAAAAGGCAATCTAGTAGTGAAAGAAAGAGAACAGGCACATGAATGTCTACAGGAAGAAATATGTTTCAGTTTTGCCTCTAGATCTAGCGTATACAGTGTAGTGGGTTCTGTGGAAGGATTTTCAGTAAATTGGATGAAACCCTCTAGAGAGGAACCCGTCCCTGATGATCACCTAATGCAGTGGTTCTCAACCTTTTTAATGCCGCGACCCCCAACTGGTCGTAAGTCGAGGACTAAACCGGTCGTAAGTCGAGGACTAAACAGGTCGTAAGTCGAGGACTAAACCGGTCATAAGTTGAGGACTACCCAACCGATCATAAGTTGAGGACTTTCCCTGCCCGGGAGCGCCGCGCATGCGTGGTTCCGCCCCCTGCGCTGGCCGAGGCGTAGCTAGCAAGCGGCAGAGACGGAGCAGGCCGACCACCAGCTGGCCCAGCCCAAGGGAGGTAAGGCACCTGCTGGAAAAGGGGAAAAAAATGGCGGACAGCCTTGCTTGGCGACCCCCGTGAAATGGTCGATCGACCCCAAATGGGGTCGTGACCCATAGGTTGAGAACCGCTGACCTAATGGCACCTAGATGAGAGACTCCAAAATGACTTTAGCCATTGGGCAGAGATGGATAAGGAAAAAACAAAACAAAAAAAACCACACCAAAAGCAACTGACATAACTGCCTGCTGCACTTCTTGTCCAGGCTAACTTATATTGTAGGTACTGAAATTTAAGTTGGTTTTCTTTCTTTTTTTCTTTCTTTTTTTAGGAGAAGCAAGCAAAAATTTTGAAACAGATGAGAGCTGCTTTAGAGCTATTGCTATTTTTCAAAGATCTTATTTCACCATATTGTTAAATGTATTTTTTTTATTAAAAGTTTTATAAAGATTACAGTATAAACCCCCATACCCACCCCAAAACCCCACCCTCACCCTCACCCACTTCCCATCAAATGTATTGATGATATGAAAAAGGCTATAGTAGCCTGATTCTACAATGCCCACAAATGAGTTTCCAGCGTAGTAAAATCATCTTAGCAATGGCTATGACAGTACACAATCACACTAACTGGATCAAAAGTCACTCTGAAAATTCTGGATCCTTATGGATTTTCTCCAAGAATTGGCTAAATATTTCATTTTTTTTTCTAAAATCTGGTCAGATTTTGGTTATGTTACCCGGAATTTTGAAAAATCTCATGCAAGAATGCTGAAATTTCATGAAATTTTAAAATGCCAATTTAAGACCATTTATATATATGTGTGTGTGTGTGTGTGTGTAGATATAGATGATATAGATATAGATATAGATATAGATATAGATATAGATATAGATATAGATATAGATGATATAGATATAGAAAGGTATCAGATCGTAAATTTTTTTTAATAGGGAGGTAGAATCTGTGGCTCATTCAGCATTCCTGATCTTTTTCAACCAAGTTTTTCTTTTCTGAGAAATTATCTTTTCCAAATGGAAGGTAACTTGCCTATTACACAATCTTTCATATTATATTCTATAATACAATCAACAGTAGCAATAAGAAACTTCTAGAGCAGGGGTGTCAAACTCAATTTCATTAAGGGCCGCATCAGCATTGCGGTTGCCCTCAGGGGGCCGAGTGGGTGTGGCCAGGATGAATGTGGCCTACTGGGTGGGTGTGGATGGAGTGGGTGTGGCCTACTGGGTGGGCGTGGC
This sequence comes from Protobothrops mucrosquamatus, assembly GCF_001527695.2. Classification (NCBI taxonomy): domain Eukaryota; kingdom Metazoa; phylum Chordata; class Lepidosauria; order Squamata; family Viperidae; genus Protobothrops; species Protobothrops mucrosquamatus. Next base: position 313,547 of record NW_015387124.1, on the reverse strand, counting down.
CAGCTCTACATTGTTCGTGTCAAGGGTGCCTGTGGGGGCCTGGGCAGGAGTGGGACAGATCTGAGGGTCTCTGGCAGAAGGGGGTGGGACCAGGGAAACTGCCAAGGCATGGTCCATTGGAGGAGCCTCACTGTTCCTCTCCGGCCATGGGGGGGGGCTGGATGGTGGTGCGGGCTGCCGGGAGCCCTGGACAGCAGAGGTCAAATGCTCAGCCTGGCCCTCGAGCACCCGTGGCACCAAGCCCAGCCCCACTTCCCCAAGGGAGCACCCAACTGCACTTACCTGCCAAAACCCCTCCCCCAGAGCCCATCAAGCTGGATATGTGAAGTAGGCAAGGGCCATTTGCTGGCCACTTCCAGGTGATGGTGCATTTCTTCATTCCTCATAAAGGGTGACACCTCCCCAGCATGCACCCCGGAAGTGGGGCTGATGCGGCAGGGGCTGGTTCCTCACTGTTTCCAGACAGCCTTATGGAGCTAAGACTGAATGCGTTTCAGCATAGATAGCCACCACAAAATTGTACATTGGCTCTCTCCCGGCCGGCCTGGGCCAGGGCCAAGGCAGTGAGGGCCGTTCCCTCACTGTTTCCAGGATGGCTTTGCGGGCCACATGAAACCACTTTGCGGGCCTTGTGTTTGACATGTCTGTTCTAGAGTGAAGCCTTTAGAAAAAGCATGTAGAATTGTAATACTGAGCATGAAGATGGCAAGACATTGACTTTGAATAACTTTATGCTTTTAAAAAAAGTGGCTTAAAATGTTTGCTTTTTTTTTTTTACCCAGGCATTATGATTGTTTTGAAGCCAATATTCTTGTGCTCTATACGATGGCTCTACCAGCTGAAGGAAAATTTTTAAACACTCATAGACTGGTGGCGTTCTGCCAGGAAGGGCTGAAGAATCAGTTTGGCAAAGCTGAAAGGGTTGTGTGTGGAGTCATTGCTTGTCCATAACTGCTGGGCACTGAAAGGCAGCTCTTAGAAATGCTGAACTCAAGGAAACGCCTTTTGCCTACTTTTGTTGTGGTGCAAAATATTCTGTATTTGAATATATCTTTTAGAAAGACTTTCTGGCTCCTTTGATGCTCCCCACCCCCCGAGTTGTCTAGCACAGTAATTGTAACCCAATTATTCTATTTATCCTCTTTTTATAATTGACTTATTAACTCAGGTTTGCCTTCCAATTTCTCCAAAAATATTATTTCCTTGCAAAATAAATTTCACATTTTCTATTTAATTTACAGGATGTTTTAGACTTTCTTTCACTTTTTTCCCCATGGGTGTTTTTGAGCTTACTGTGAGATGTGGAAATTNGCCAGCTAAAACAGGAAATGGTCAACATTTAGTATTCCCACACAAAAACAGACAGAAATGTTTCATGAAGAATTTCTAATAAAAAGCACAAGGAAAGTCATACACCAACTCCCTTGAAATATTCCAAATCAGCAGCCAATGTTGCTGAATCAACAAATTAAGTCAACATATTACTGGGTTTTTAGAAAGCAGAAATGAGGGAAGAGGCAAAAGCTGTAATTCAGCTATCTAGCAAAAATTCTAACAGAAGTCTACGTGCCTTGAATACATAACTATACACTACCATGTTTCCACAAAAATAAGACCTATCCCCAAAGCAAGCCCTAGCTTGATTTTTACATGTGCGCTCAATATAAGCCCTACCCCCAAAATACCCCTAGTTTTGGGGTGAGGCTCACATGCAAAATCAAGCTAGTGTGGCAGCAGGGTGCTGGAGCTACCCCACGTGCCCCACACCTGCTTACCTTAGGACCGATGCAGCCAGGCCTCTCACATCCCAACACCTATCGCGCTGCTGCCCAATTTCTTCTGCGGCTGCTTGCGGCTGCACACTACGTGGCACATTGCATTGCTGCCACCAATCGTGGCAGGAGGCGGCGAGTCTCATTGCACTGATTGCACTGCTGCTGCTGCTCATGGCTGGAGGCCGCAAGGTTTATCACACCGATTGTGCTGCGAGCGGCGGCGGCAGCACAATCAACACGACGATCCTTGTGGCCTCCAGTCATGAGCAATGGCAGAGGAGTGATCGGCATGACAAGCCATGTGGCCTCCTGGGAGAGACGATGCGCTACATGGCATGCTGCCGGAAGTGGCCACAGAAGAAGTTGGGCAGCGGCGCAACAGATGTTGAGGCATGGGAGGCCTGGCTGCAACAGTCCTAAGGTAAGCAGGTAAGACATCCCCCCAAAATAAGACCTAGTGCCTCTTTTGGAGGCACAAAAAATATAAGACTGGGACTTATTTTCAGGGAAACATGGTAGTAGTTGTTATCATGCTGCTGGGTAGTACAAAGGATTTATTGGCAAGACTTTGCAGTTAACAAACTATTTAGTTTGCAGTAGCCCAAGAAAAGTAATTCTAGCAGTCTACCCCAATATAAATAATGCCAACAACAATATATAGCCACAGAGCTGCAATATATTGTATGTGGATGTGTGAATAAATCATGAAGTTACCATACACACAAACACACACACACAAAGGTTAACATTTATGTATTAATTACATTAATATTTATTTATTAATATACTATTCATGTAGCCAATGGCCTCAAAATATTTTATTTATCTAGCTATCATTTTTCATGCTATCCCAATCATAAGAAGTAACTCTGGCAGCTTTAAATTTAAATTTAAGGACTTATGCAGGAAAAAAGAATAAAAGCCCACATAACGTAGCTATAAAAACCTTTTTAAAAGGCAATCTAGTAGTGAAAGAAAGAGAACAGGCACATGAATGTCTACAGCAGAGGTAGTCAACCTTGGCTCTTTTATGACTCGTGGACTTCAATTCCCAGAATTCCTGAGCCAGCTTAGCTGGCTCAGGAATTCTGGGAGTTGAAGTCCACGAGTCATAAAAGAGCCAAGGTTGACTACCCCTGGTCTACAGGAAGAAATATGTTTCAGTTTTGCCTCTAGATCTAGCGTATACAGTGTAGTGGGTCCTGTGGAAGGATTTTCAGTAAATTGGATGAAACCCTCTAGAGAGGAACCTGTCCCTGATGATCACCTAATGGCACCTAGACAAGAGACTCCAAAATGACTTTAGCCATTGGGCAGAGATGGATAAGGAAAAAACAAAACAAAAAAAAAACCACACCAAAAGCAACTGACATAACTGGCTGCTGCACTTCTTGTCCAAAGTAGTAGACAGGCTAACTTATATTGTAGGTACTGAAATTTAAGTTGGTTTTCTTTCTTTTTTTTTAGGAGAAGCAAGCAAAAATTTTGAAACAGACCGGAGCTGCTTTAGAGCTATTGCCATTTTTCAAATATCTTATTTCACCATATTGTTAAATTTATTGATGATATGAAAAAGACTATAGTAGCCTGATTCTACAATGCCCACAAATGAGTTTCCAGTGTAGTAAAATCATCTTAGCAATGGCTATGACAGTACACAATCACACTAACTGGATCAAAAGTCACTCTGAAAATTCTGGATCCTCATGGACTTTCTCCAAGAATTGGTAAATATTTCATTATGTTTTTTTCTAAAATCTGGTCAGACTTTGGTTATGTTACCCGGAATTTTGAAAAATCTCATGCAAGAATGCTGAAATTTCATGAAATTTTAAAATGCCAATTTAAGACCATTTATGTGTGTGTGTGTGTGTGTGTGTGTAGATATAGATATAGATATAGATATAGATATAGATATAGATATAGATTAGATAGATATAGATAGAAAGGTATCAGATCGTAATTTTTTTTTAATAGGGAGGTAGAATCTGTGGCTCATTCAGCATTCCTGATCTTTTTCAACCAAGTTTTTCTTTTCTGAAAAATTATCTTTTCCAAATGGAAGGTAACTTGCCTATTACACAATCTTTCATATTATATTCTATAATACAATCAAGAGTAGCAATAAGAAACTTCTAGAGCAGGGGTGTCAAACTCAATTTCATTGAGGGCCGCATCAGCATTGCGGTTGCCCTCAGGGGGCCGGGTGGGTGTGGCCAGGGTGAATGTGGCCTACTGGGTGGGTGTGGATGGAGTGGGTGTGGCCTACTGGGTGGGCGTGGCCAGCTCTACATTGTTTGTGTCAAGGGTGCCTGTGGGGGCCTGGGCAGGAGTGGGACAGATCTGAGGGTCTCTGGCAGAAGGGGGTGGGACCAGGGCAACTGCCAAGGCATGGTCCACTGGAGGAGCCTCACTGTTCCTCTCCGGCCATGGGGGGGCTGGATGGTGGTGCGGGCTGCTGGGAGCTCTGGACAGCAGAGGTCAAATGCCCAGCCTGGCCCTCGAGCACCCGTGGCACCAAGCCCAGCCCCACTTCCCCAAGGGGGCACCCAACTGCACTTACCTGCCGAAACTCCTCCCCCAGAGCCCATCAAAGATGGTTCCGTCCCAGGCGTCTGATGGACCCCACTAGGTTCCTGACGGAGCTTGGGCCATATCCGGAGGATCTAGTTCATGGCTCGGCGGAAGATCAGGCGGCAGCTTGGGAAACGACCGCTGCCGCAGCATTAGACCGAGTCGTGCCTTTGCGGCCTCTGACCCGGCATAGATCTCGACTGGCTCCTTGGTTCA
>NW_015387124.1:300235-306807 GCF_001527695.2 Protobothrops mucrosquamatus | reverse complement strand
CCATCAAGCGGGATTGGCCTAGGGGGGGGATTGTATAGGGATTTTAATAGGGATTTTATAACTTTTCTAAAAATAACAGGCTTATTTAATATATATTTTAATTGTTTTTAGATATTTATTGTATAGTTCCGTTTTTATTGCCTGTAAGCCGCCCTGAGTCCTTCGGGAGAAGGGCGGGATATAAATTAAAGTAATAAAATATAAAGTAATATATGTGAAGTAGGCAAGGGCCATTTGCTGGCCACTTCCAGGTGATGGTGCATTTCTTCATTCCTCATAAAGGGTGACACCTCCCCAGCATGCACCCAGGAAGTGGGGCTGACGCAGCAGGGGCTGGTTCCTCACTGTTTCCAGACAGCCTTATGGAGCTAAGACTGAATGCATTTCAGCATAGATAGCCACCACAACATTGTACATTGGCTCCCTCCCCGCCGGTCTGGGCCAGGGCCAAGGCAGCGGGGGCTGTTCCCTCACTGTTTCCAGGATGGCTTCGCGGGCCACATGAAACCTCTTTGCGGGCCGCATCCGGCCCCTGAGCCTTGTGTTTGAGATGTCTGTTCTAGAGTGAATCCTTTAGAAAAAGCATGTAGAATTGTAATACTGAGCCTGAAGATGGCAAGACATTGACTTTGAATAACTTTACGTTTTTAAAAAAAGTGGCTTAAAATGTTTGCTTTTTTTTTTTTACCCAGGCATTATGATTGTTTTGAAGCCAATATTCTTGTGCTCTATACGATGGCTCTACCAGCTGAAGGAAAATTTTTAAACACTCATAGACTGGTGGCGTTCTGCCAGGAAGGGCTGAAGAATCAGTTTGGCAAAGCTGAAAGGGTTGTGTGTGGAGTCATTGCTTGTCCATAACTGCTGGGCACTGAAAGGCAGCTCTTAGAAATGCTGAACTCAAGGAAACGCCTTTTGCCTACTTTTGTTGTGGTGCAAAATATTCTGTATTTGAATATATCTTTTAGAAAGACTTTCTGGCTCCTTTGATGCTCCCCACCCCCCGAGTTGTCTAGCACAATAATTGTAACCCAATTATTCTATTTATCCTCTTTTTATAATTGACTTATTAACTCAGGTTTGCCTTCCAATTTCTCCAAAAATATTATTTCCTTGCAAAATAAATTTCACATTTTCTATTTAATTTACAGGATGTTTTAGACTTTCTTTCACTTTTTTCCCCATGGGTGTTTTTGAGCTTACTGTGAGATGTGGAAATTGCTGCTTGTATTGTTTTACAGTTTCCCATCTTTCAATCACTCTGCAACTTCCCCAGATGTCCATGCTTCCTGATCTGCAAAAGATCCATGATTATTTTAGTCAAGCTAATTAGATTTCAGATTTTAAATGGTATAGCTTTCAGGTGTGACTTTCCTTTAGCAATAACAATGATTTGGGCTCTTCATAAACTGCATGCAACATTTAACACTCTGCTCTCCAATCTGGGTATCCTTTAGTAGTAAAGCTCCCATAATTCCTGATAAGTCATCAGAGAAAGATTATAGGATCTGAAATCCAGCACTTTTGGAAGGGAAATATAGCAAGGATAAAATCAAAGATAAAAATTTGAGTCAAAATTACATTTCGATCCTATTTCCTAATAATTTGAGGGTTACAAATGGTTGTCAGAAATCTAAACACTGATGGGTTTGCCTTCAAGAAAACTGGCTCCTTGCCAAGCAATTCTTTTAAGTTTCATTGTTTGGTAGGAAACAAACAAGGAGAACAGCAATGGGTGCGCTCAAATGAGGGTCTAAAAATAGAATGGCAGCTTTAAGGAGCCAAGCTTCTTGACTGTCACTTCCTCCGCAGATTTAAAAAAAAAATCCATCTTATTTTTTAAAAGGAAGCCAAGAACAAACGGCTGCAAACTCTGCCTGGCTCTCTATAAGGATGGACCATGGATCACAACAAGGCACGAATTGGTTGGGTGGGATGAAGGGAACAGTTATGTGACTGAAACCCCATTGTAGAATAAGGTCGTTTGTGATTCTTTTTCTCTGTGCTGAAGTTTGACAAAGGAACCAATTAATTAGCCAAATGATACCTTTTGCTGGATAAAAAATGGGTGCTTTAATTTGCAGCTGTGTTTTGAACAATCTAATTGACTCCTAATTTATTTATTAAATTTATATGTTGCCCATCTCATTATCAAGCGACTCTGGGTGCTTATAATTTTGTTTTGCTATACTACTAAGAAAACAGGTCACGTGCATTCAATGATGGTAGTATTTAAGAATTTAATATTACTGAATAAATAAGTCCCTGTGGATTTTACTCTGCTAGTGGTTGCTGATTATGGGGGATGGTGCTCATCTCCGTTTCAAGGCCGTTGAGCCAGCGCTGTCTGAAGACATTTCTGTGGTCATGTGGCCAGCTAGGCACCACAGAGTGCTGTTACCTTCCCACTGAGGTGGTACCTATTTATCTACTCGCATTTACATGCTTTTGAACTGCTAGGTGGGTAGGAGCTGGGGTGAGGATGGCACAAGACACTCAGGTCTCAAAGCTGGACTGCCGGCTTTCTAGCTGACAAGCCCAGCGTATTAACCGCCGAGCCACCATGCCGCCCAATATAACTGAATATTTAGATTAAATTCACGCTTTTCAAAAATCATTTTTATTTTGTTTTCCACTTATGTTCAACTAAATTGCATGTTATTTTGTTCCAAAACCGGGAACTCATTCTAAGCAGCTTCCCTTTATTCTCATTCTGAGCAGAGTTTAGCTCTTTTGCAATGTGACTCAGGAGCAGTAGGGAAATTGGATAAAGAATGTGGAGAGGGAAATGATGTATAGGAAGAAAAGAAAGTTGGGGAAAGGTTGGAAGAGGGCAGGTCACATGCATGTATCAGGTCTAACAGTAATTTGTGTGTGACAGGAAAGCAATCCTAGCAGAAGAACTATATTTAGGCGAGATCTCTGCTTTCCTGTTGTTCAAATCATTCTCCGCTCCATTTTCCTCTTTACATCAGAAGCTGGCAAGAAGATTGATGGAAACATATATAAAATATATTAAAAAGTCATTGATGGATCTAAGTATCATGCAGACAAATAATGCTACAGGGAAAATTTCTTAGCTGTGTAGAAGACTGACATAAATCAATGTTAATTTTTTGAGATCAGAAAAATCAGCAGGTCCACTTCTTTAAGGGTTTTCATTCTGGAAGGCAGCAAGTGGAAAGAGAATTTGATACACAGGATTTGGAGGGGGTGGCTGTGATATTCTTTCAGCTATAAGTAGTCCTCGACTTACAAGCACAACTGAGCCCAAAATTCCTGTTGCTAAGTGAGATGGTTGTTAAGTGTATTTTGCCCCATTTTAAGACATTTCTTGCCACATTTGTTAAGTGAATCACTGCAGTTGTTAAGTTAACAATACAGATTAGGTGAATCCGGCTTCCCCATTGACATTGCTTGTCAGAAGGTGGCAAAAAGTGATCACATGACCCCAGGACACGGCAACCGTCATAAGTATGAGTCAGTTGCCATCTGAATTTTGATATGCTGCAATGGCGATGCTGCAATGATCATAAGTGTGAAAAATAGTCATCAGTCACTTTTTCAGTGTCGTTGTAACTTTGAACAGTCACTAAATGAATTGTTGTAAGTTGAGGACTACCTGTAGTTGACTGCCAGGATGCTACTTGTATAACAAGATATTGATCTCCAAAATGAATACTTAAAATGGCTGGAAAGAGAAATGATTCGATACTGTTATTTTTCTTTAGGTCTACAATTTACAGGTCAACTTTCGCTAGAGGCTAGGAATTCTAGAAGTGGCCATCCAATGTATGTGGACACAAGCAAATGCAGAGGAAACAAGGGGGTGAATGATAGCACATGTCTAATGATACAGTCCACCAAATGTCAAAATGTATATGCATTTGTGTTGGTTTACTTGTTTATTTATTAAAAATTATTTATTAAATTTATATGCTGCCCCTCTCACAGATAAAATGACTTGATCCAAGTACATAATTATGGGATTTGCAAAATTATATTAGTAGACTCAAGTAATCTTTTAAGCATTGTTGTAGTTTGCTGCAGATGTCACCGAATGTGGAAGCCACCCAACTGGAAAAAGTATTGTCCCAAAGTGTCCTCCCCAAATTTCTAGCTGGCATGCTGCTGATCACCATTCTGTTCTCAATCATCCCTTGTCCTGACTAATGCCTAAATATTACCTCCTTTTCAGGTTTAATGAAAGACTCACCCAGTACTTTTATAACATCCCTCTATATTTCAATGTTCAGAATGGTGGCATCTTGTATCCCTTAGGCATGGAAGGTGCTGGCATGCTAGGAGCATTTACCTAACTCAGGGGTAGGCAACCTTGGCTCTTTTATGACTCGTGGACTTCAGCTCCCAGAATTCCTGAGCCAGCTAAGCTGCAGTTGGCAAATAAAAATACAAAATGGAAGGGGACATGTTGCACACGTTAACATGACTTTAATTTTTTCTTTGGCAAACCTAGACAGCATATTAAAAAGCAGAGACATCACCTTGCTGACAAAGGTCCGTATAGTGAAAAATATGGTTTTCATAGTATGCATGGCTGTGAGAGTTGGACCATAAGGAAAGATGAGCACCAAAGAATTGATGCTTTCAAATTGCGATGTTGGAGAAGACTCTTGAGAGTCCCTTGGACTGTAAGGGAATCACATCAGTCAATCATAAAGGAAATCCTGACTGTGTTTTGGAAGGACAGATACTGAAACTCAAATATTTTGGCCACCAAATGAGAAGAAAGGACTCATTGGAAAAGTTCTTGATGTTGGGAAAGATGGAAAGCAAAATGAGAAGGGGGCAGCAGAGGATGATATTGTTAGATATTGTCATAGATGCAATGAACATGAATTTGGTCAAACTCATGGAGACATTGGAGGGCAGAGGGGGTCTAGTGTGCTATGGTCCATGGGGTCACAAAGAGTCGGACATGACTTAGCAACTGAACAACAGCAATTTTTTATTTTCTTCTGTTGTGAAGGAATGATATTTTTAGGGCTAGTATCTTAATATAGGGAAAAACAGTCCAATGCTTTTTGATAATTTATACACAAGGGCCTCCAGTATCCAGAAAAAGGATTCACTGGCATAGTTTGCTCACTTCTGATTTAAAATCATGGATAAGATCATTTTGGCTAGAGTCAAAGATACATTTCTCACCGACAACTTTCTGGATTTGATGCAGTATTTCTTACATTGTCTAGAGATGTGTGTGTGTGTGTGATTGATGTATAATCTATTTAAAATTTCCGTACAATCAGATCACTGTCTCCAGTTATATTTTTCAAAAAGCAAGAAACAAAAAGAAAACTAAGATAAAGTTCTGCTTCTTAGAGGTCCTTTGTTAGACACGTTAAATATGTGGCTGTTTTGAAGTGTCTTCATCTATAACACTATTACTCTAGCCTTCCCATTAAAAATCATACACATTTCTGATAATATATGTCACAAGATATAACAAAAATCATGCCTCTCTCTTAAGACATTCAAAATAAATACAAGACCCAACGGTGTTCTATAAATACATTTAGAATAGACTTGCTCAGTGAAGATGTCCCAATGAAAGAACTGTTTAAAAATTCAAAGTTTATTTCTGAACAAAATAGGATACCATATGATGTTTTGAGTATAACTTCCATAAATTCCAAATCCACGCTAATGTTCAGGGAATGTTAAAGTTGTATTCCAGATAACTTGGAGGGCAGCAGTTGCCTGCCTCTCCTAAAATATGCTTAATGTGCAAAATTTCTAATAGTTATATTAGATGGTAGTTGGATCAAAATCACATAGTGCTTGTATAAGTTACACTTTGTTTTTAAAGATTGTTCATAGTGTTGGGAATCTTTATTAAAGTATTTTGAATACTGTTTGTTTTTTATTTGTACTTTATAGGCTGCCTTGCTTATTTTTTAAAAATCAATTAAAAAACCCCAATACCTTTCCTTCTATCTCAAGAAGAACTCTGAAGTGAAAGAAATCATACCAACCTAATCTGTTTAAATCACTTTGTATCATTTTATGAAGCCATGACAGAAATAGAGCATATTGGTGTCTCAATGTGCATTAACCTTAAAACAGTAGGATGTACAACTATTCCTTTTCAGAAATTGCTGGATATCTTACTGACTTGTTATGGAATGGTGCAGCTTGGAGTGGCAAGTTATGATCTAATTTCAAGGTTCAAATTTAGGATTCAATACTTCAATTGGTTTGAGGAAATGAGATGCATTTGTTTGGTAGGTCCTAGGCTGAGAGACCTTACAGCTTCTTCCACTTTGCTTTCTCATTACTTGCTTGCTCAATCTCTCTCCTCCCTCCCCCATCACTCTGCTTATAGAAAACAGAGAACACTCAGTCCAATATGAGGAAACATGGAGAGAGAGAGAGAGAGAGAGAGAGAGAGAGAGAGATAGATTGTGGCAAAGGAATCAATCAAAAAGAGTTGAGCATTTATTGAAACCAGTTCTACTCCACCCTCCTTCTCTTGCCCCTCCCTGAGTCTTTTTCAGAGTTGACCATTTGTGGAACAGGAAACGTCAGAGCACAAAGCTGCTCTGGGCCCC
>NW_015387124.1:256865-300135 GCF_001527695.2 Protobothrops mucrosquamatus | reverse complement strand
CACACACACACACACACACACACACACACACATACATACTTTACTGGCCATATTGCCAAAAAAGTCCATCCTGCCCCCTCCCCTGCTAACTTCCTTTCAGCGTTTCCTGAACTGGATAATCCCAGAATTGGTAAAAGGAGAGGAAAGGGGAGAGTGAGAGAGACTGCATTAAGGAAGAAAGCCAGTTTCTTGTTCTCCTAATATTGTCCAATAGCCCCAAAACAGAGTAAGGGGCTTAAAATGTAAAGCCTCCATAGATTTGCAGCTCTTCATCAATTTTGTATTTTTCTCTTTTTTTCTCTCTCCCTTTTTTACATGTTCATGGAGAAAAATGGATTCGGAGTGTCTGATTTTTTTTCTATGAAAGACCCAGCTTGATTTAATTTGAAGGCCAGCTTCATTTGATTTGTTGGGATGCATCAGCAAGAAAGAACCTCAGCCAAAATCTGATCTCTGTTGCCAGTTTTGCTGGAGACACTGGTTTCTTAACTCCCTCATAGAGAACCATCCTGAACTTGGGCTACAAACTTTATGCTGCTTCCTGCTGGAGATCTCTGTATGTACTGATTGTTCCCTTCTACAACAGCCGTAGTTGTAACAGCTTAACATCTGGTGAAGATTAATGTTGAGGCATCCGGCTGAAAGTTCTTCTGGGCTTTCAATGTTGCTGACCAGAAACGGGACACAAACAACACAAATCTGAGAATAAGAGGGGAGAACTTTTAACTTATTTGGTGTAAAAAGGGGGGTGGGGGGAAGGAAGGAGGGGTAATCCTCTTTTTTGGAATTAACTCATGAAGAACAAGGCAGGCAAGCTGAAACTCAAGAGGAAAGGAGCCACGAACGTCTTTGGCTGTGAGCTGAGTGAATATCTGGAGACTTCTGGACAAGATGGTAATCAAAGACGGTCTCTTTCTTTTTTAATTTTTCTAACAATGGGTCTGCTGTGGTTGTTTAGGGTTTGAAAACCTAGAGGTTACAGCCTCAAAATATGGATTTTGTTTATTTCATGTGCATGTTTTTTTAACCTATTGCCTGGTTCTATCAGTGATCGACCCGCAGTGTGCTTAGTTCTTGTAAATTTATCACTATATGTCAGAGAGAAAGGGGAAAAATTATCCCCAAGACTTGAAGTATATGGAGAAGATGTATTTTATATACACCAAATTGGAAATGGCTTCCTTTTCAAGTTTTGTGTGTGGGTATGTATATTTACGTGTATGCGTGTGCATGTGCTTGTACATGTACGTATGTGTATATGTATATGTACATGTATATTATTGAGAGGGATGTGGGAAAAATGGTTGGGCAAATGTGGGAGAAGCAGCTAGTATTTCCTTTGCATTTTATTAGACACCATGTCCTTGCTTATGATTAATGTTCTCAGATGAACATATGATGTGTCAGACTGTAGGAAATTGAAGTCTTAATCTGTTTTTAAAGTAGTCAAAGGAAGAGAGAAAAGCAGATCCCACACACTCAATGGGCTAGATGATGAGACACAGTGCTGCTGATATTTTTGGAAACTATATATATGATGACAAATGTTTAAAGATTTCTCTGCACTTTTGTGCCATTTGTATCATCCTAAAATTTTGGTTCTTTGATACAAAATGATCTATTAATAATATAATTTCCTTGATATCCAATAATAATGTATATTGTTCTACTGTATTTGTAGAACAAATGCCTCAGAAAGGAAGTGCATTTACTGTATATGAAATAAAGGATATGAGATTGCTGCACAGTGCTATGAGTTGACAAACTGCATTGCTTTGCTCTTGAGTGCTCTCTCAGATACATTTACTTGCGTCTAGTAATTACACAACAAGTGTTATCTCAAGCTGGTCTTCTTACAAAGCTGAATGTATTTTGCAGAAGGGCATAGCATCTATGGACAAGTATGGCTATGTAAATTACACAGAAACCTTGTCACCCCTTCAATATAGCTTTTCTCATTTGATGTTCATTAAGAACTGGAAAGAATAGTAAAGAAGAAACTGCAAAAGAGATCTCAGTTATTTCAGGTCAGGGCACTGCAACTTTTGACTCACCAAATCAAAATAGGCATAGTCAGTCAACTGTGTTAAAGCATACTTAAACCTACTTCTCCATTGTGTTTTTATTGAAATTCTTAATCCATATCCCACAACTGGAAACTTGAGCTAGCTGAGACAACGTATTTAAAATGTGGCACTCAGATTTTAGAACTTTTTATTACATAAAATGTAGCAAATATTCTGTTAAATAGCTTTTCTGTAAATTGTTGGTTTGGTTTGAATTCTTGTTCCCTTGCAATTTAAGGAAAAAAGTTGCCTAATGGTAAAATATTGTATGCACTTTTCCTGGGAAATTAGGTACGGCTAGGAAAAAAATCCCATCTGGACACTGAAAGGGCCACTGTACCAAATGTCAAACAGAAAACAACTTCCTATTAGGGGTGATTAGATTATAAGGATAGTCAATCAAATCTAGTCAATTATTGGAATCAAATATTCAAATTGATTTTGAGATAGTTCATTGAATAAGTTGCCTTTGAAACACTTCAAAAACAGCTGAGGGCAATTTGAGACATGATAGAGTTTCTGATTCAAATGTTGCAACTTTTCTAACATATAGGAACAAAACTGGGGTTTGGTTTTAAGTAGTGGTACAATCTTGGCAATGAGTTTCATTGTCGCTAAACAATTTGCCTATTAGAAGAGTGCTGCAGTCCTGCTATTATTTCATTGTTCTGCTATATAGTAATTTGTTTAGGCAGATTCTCTAGAAAAGAAAAGAGATCCAGATTTATCCAGTTGCCTTTTTTTTAAACTAAAAAGGTAAAGGTTTTCCCTGTCCAGTTGTGTCTGACTCTAGGGCAGGGGTAGTCAACCTTGGCTCTTTTATGACTCGTGGACTTCAACTCCCAGAATTCCTGAGCCAGCTAAGCTGGCTCAGGAATTCTGGGAATTGAAGTCCACGAGTCATAAAAGAGCCAAGGTTGACTACCCCTGATCTAGGGTGGGGTGCTCATCTCTGTTTCTTGACTGAGGGAACCAGCATTATCTGAAGACATTTTCCATTGGCTATATGCCAAAGGCACATGGAACACTGTTACCTTCCTGCTGAAGTGGTTAATTCATCTACTCACATTTGCATACTTTCAAACTGCCAGGTGGGCAGGAGCTGGAGCAAGGAATGGGAGCTCATCCTGTTGAACAGCACTTGGATCTCAAACCTAGGCTGTCAGTATTCCAGCTGCTGAGCCATCATTTGCTCTTATATGAACTTTTATCTTTTCCCTGATCCATAGCCATATATTCTTATAATTAACTTACCATTTGTTCGGCTGAATATAAGGATAGTTCAGTTATCTAATCCAGGGCTTTTCAACCAGTAGTACGGGTACCACCTGTGGTACATTGGCACCTGGCAGGTGGTACACGACCATTCTAGAAAAGTGGTAACGGGGGAGGGGAATGAGCTGAACTGGTGGCAGCACTGCACAAGCCTGAGCGAGAGATGGTTGGAGCTGCAGGGCTGTCAGGGCTCAGCGGAAGCACCAGGATCAGCGCCAGGCTCCAGCTGGAGCTCAGCGCTGATCCTGGCGCTTCTGCTGAGCCCAGAAGAAGCGCCGATCAGCTGGAATGTTGCAGCATCTCCAGGGTCTTGTGATTTACATTCAGATGCTTGGCAACTGATTCATATTTATGACGGTCACAGTGTCCCAGGGTCATGTGAAGTGACCAAAACCTCTTGCAACCACCCAGCAGACGGGGGGAATAAAAAACAAAAAAAAACCACCTTGTTGCCAATCCTCAACAGAAATGCTCACAACAATGAAAACCTCGGACAGGAGGAAGAGTGCCACTGAGCGGGCAGGCAGGTGTCTTGCTCGGCTGTGGGTTGGGGGGCACTTTTTTCAGTGCCATTGTAACTTCGAACAGTCACTAAGCGAAATGTTGTAAGTCGAGGACTACCTGTACTTTATCACTTTTTTTCTTTTTTGGGGGGGGGGTCATCAAGTTTTTGACACCTTGCTAGGCGACTGGTGGTACTCGGATGTTGCCATATCCTAAAAGTGGTACAATGGGTGAAAAGGTTGAAAAGCCCTGATCTAATCTGACTGTTGTATTCAAGTCTCCTATTTATTTTCTTTCCCTTTTATTCTCTCCCCTACACCCCAAATGAAAAACAAACAAACAACAAAATTTTAAAAAACCAAAACAAGAAAAAGCTTTGATCATGTACTGAATGAGCCTTCCTTGCATGAATGGGCATAAAATAGTGTGCCTGCTGCTAACTATGCATCCCAAAGACTATGTACCATGATATTGTATGTTATATATTTATATATACAGTAGTACATTATGTATACAATAGTGGTTATGCATCCACAAACTTTTCTTCTATTGTTGAACAAGCAATACATAATGTGTCATTTTCTGAAGAGCTCATTTTGCCATGCCAATGAACCTGCCAGCTCAGAAAAGCAAGCAGAGAATGGTGGATTCATTCAATAAGAACTTCCTTTGAAAACAGTTTTTGAATGTATTTATTATAAATTGGAAAAAAATACTTTCTGTATTAATTAAGTACAACTTCTTGGAAGCTGAAAAACTTCCTGAAAAGTTCAGAAACTGCTGGTTTTTTTGCATACTTATTTCTGTATAGATCCATTCTGTCCCAAACGCTGCAATTGTAGGTATTTGATGTGTCACCATTACAGCCTATGACAGAAACTCTTATTGGATTGTTTATCAGTGAGCTAAACCTTAGAAGGTTCCACCTATTAATACTGGAATGGAATATCTTGGCTATAATTTGGTTTGGAAAAAAGTTGAGTTTGACTTGAGGAAAGTTTTGAATTGAATCTTGTTGCATTCAAGATGGATCTGGGCTGATTCACAACATCTACAGTATTTCCTTATGTTTTAGTGAATATATTTTCTACCTAGTTTTCTGTTTTAATTATTTGCTTGCAATTTTATTTGTAATGGTTGCCATCTTTGGGATCATATACCCTTAATCAGCAGTCCCCAAACTTTGTGGTTTTGAGATCAACAACAGTGGCAGCGGTGTGTGTGTGTGTGTGTAGGGGATGGTTTTGTATGCGCAACTTAATCCTGCGCATGCACAAATGGAGCTTTGTGTGGTCCCCCACTGCTTGAGGGGCCAGTTCCCAATGGGCCACAGACCGGTAGTGGTCTGCAGATTGGGGATTGGGGACCCCTGATCTTAATAACAAAAAAGCATGAATTTTATTCTGTGTGACATTTTCTTCCTCTTTTTCCCCCAATCCCAAATAGTCACCATAGAGCTTACTAAACCTCTAATGAAACATTAAATGGTTCATTATTAAGGTGTATTTGGCCTGGTATATCACAAGCTGTGCTGCTTTGCTTTTGTTTTGTTGCAGTTAAGGTTCACACACACATATACACAGAATTCAATCCTTTATTTATTAAGAAGACAGATACAAGGAGGCATTGTATTTCTTCCATGAGTGGGCACTTTTCCCCCAGTGATTTGCTTCTTTGCTGAATGATTCAGTCTAGCAGCATAGGTCAAGTGAGGGGATTAAAATGAGTGAAATGTTGTTTGTTGTTTATTGAATGGCACATCCCATTGGTTACCACCATGGGATCCTCTAATAAAAAGTTGTATGGTTACAGGAACCATTAGGAGGATGAGAGGTCAAATAGTGTAGGTTCAATCTTAAAAATAATAGCAGAAGAGATATGGGAGTTTTGATCCCTTTTTTTTAGGACAGCTCAAAGACCTGGAATAATATTAACACCAAATTTATCCCTAGGTAGCTGTGATGGCCAACATATATTGAAATATCACAGTTATGAGCCTTGCAGCTGTCCAAAACTTTTGATTGGAATCTTTGAGCTGAATTTATGGAAAACCATAAATTTATGGAAGAGAAGGACTCTTATTCAAATATTTTCAAATAATTAGAATCATATAATAATATTTAAATAAGCTATTTTCTATCTCTGAGTGAATGACTTGATCTGTGAAGCAAAGAGACTGAACACTATAATAATTGGTAAAAACGATTTGGGATTCCTTTAAGATCTAGCCTCTTTAGTGAGAATTCAGCCGTAATATATGGGATAAGACCTCTTCCTTGATTAAGCATTCAGATATGGGACTAAATGGAAAATGATGTACTTTTTGTTCCTCTGCCACTGTAATTTGGATTAATCAAGAAAGTGGATATTTATATACCCCTGGATCATAAGTTGCCAAACCATTTATAGATTATATTACCTTTATTAAAACAATTAAAATTACACACAAGAGTCAGGAATTATATCAGGCAAAATATTATAGAAACCAGGAGATTGGGGAAGAAGCAATAAAAAAGTTTATCTATGTTGGCTAATCCTAATAGCATTTTCACCTATATTTTTCCTCATGAACCAACAGGATTTTAATTGGATTTTTATATTAGTTGTGTTCAGCTTTATTCTATCTGAACAACTGAAATAAAATTCTATCTGTGATAATCCAAAATTCTAGTTGTTACAGTTTTAATAAGGCCAGCTCCACAGCTGAAATCATGGCCTGCTTTAAAGGGAAAGTCTAGATGTAGTTACAGGAAGTGGTTTGGCAATTCAGTGAAGCCTCCCCCACCCCCACTCTGGGTCAATTCTTAACAGTTACCTTTGGCTTATGCAAGAGGGAAAGGAGGGTGTTCTTTGTGCTCCTAAAACTGCTTATTTTCTGATTTGCTCTCAGACTAACCTTTTGCTTTGTTGCCACAGAAGAACAAGAATATTTCTTTTTCATTGGGTGCCTCTGAAAAACAAAGATGAAACTGCTGGAGCCAACAGTTTGGAGCAAAACAAAATGCATTTCTTATGGCCAGGTAGTTGGCAGACGAAAGAGACACAATGTCAGGCTTGTTGAGACACTTGGAATAACTCAATAAAATATACTTAGATGAATCATGATTTGATTGGTTCGTTAGGTTATTGAAAACTCCTAGCAATCCCTGAATCAAGATGAAACGTATTTGCTTTACTACTGCCATTTGGGCCTTTTATGACAATAGTATGCTTCGCCTTTAGATGAAGTTAAATTAGAGACAGGTAGCTTGATGTTCATCATACCCTATATATACCATGATGTTCATCATACCCTATATATATATATATATATATATATATATATATATATATATATATATATATATATATATATATATATNTTAAATTATAACATCTATCCCATTGCAATTCTATGAGTCCATATTATCATGATTTTATTATGGTTGTACCCTATATATATATATATATATATATATATATATGACTGATAGCACTTAAAAAAGTGAGAACACCAGGAGAATTATGAAACCATAAAAAGGTTTAATAAATATAAAACGCCGAGCTTTCGCCGGGTCCTCCTGATGAAGCCGGGAGGACCCGGCGAAAGCTCGGCGTTTTATATTTATTAAACCTTTTTATGGTTTCATAATTCTCCTGGTGTTCTCACTTTTTTAAGTGCTATCAGTCATATATATATATATATATATATATATATATAGGGTACAACCATAATAAAATCATGATAATATGGACTCATAGAATTGCAATGGGATAGATGTTATAATTTAATATCTAAGGAAGCTAACCAGCTAACTAGCTAACTGTTTCTGGTATGGCTGCCATGAGATCATTCCAAGTACCTTGAAAGTTCCTGAGGACAGATTCTCAAACTGTGCCATAGTCAGGATCATGGAAATCATAATATGAAATATCTGGATTCCATAATATGAAATATCTGGATTGCATCTCAGATCTGGATGATAATTCAATTCACTTTTTGCATTTCTCTCATCTATACAGTACTGACTGTTTTAGCTGTGAAGAGACCACTTTTTGCCTTCAAGGGACCCATACAGTACTGGACATTACTTATATAAAACTTTTTGCTCCTACACTCTCACTGCAGCTGAGATTTTTTTTTTTTGCTTGCTTGCTTGCTTCCTGGCATATTAATATCATGGAAACTGCTGGTTTTCTGCTAGTGCCTGTTTATACAAAAAACAGAAATCAAAAGACTCCTTGTAGTGAAGAAACTAGAATGTCACAAGACCTTGCAGAAAAAAGTTGATTTCTTGCCAGGGTCAGTAATCATAGAGTATATTCAATTCATAATTTATAATGACAAGTAGAATTCTCTACTATGTAAATTGTATTATCACAGAGCCATCAAATTATTATTATTTTTTTTAAAAAAAATCTTAATGGAGGTAATTGCAACACCAATGCATAGAAAACAAGAAAAAAGAGAGAATAGGTAGGAAAGTTGTGAGCACTTCCAGTGGGCTGCACCAAGAAACTTGAAGAACATACTGCATTGCATTGTATTTAGATTTCTGTGTTTGTGTGTCCTATAAAATTAACCCATAGCTTGAAGAAACCTTTGCTGGAAGAAAAATGTCATTGAATTCATGCATTTATTTTATGTACCTTTTTATAATTATACCAGTGACAGGTATGGACTTTGGTGATACAAATCAAACAAATGAAGAAGCAATGAATGAGAGAGATGGTGTGAAAGAAAAAAGGAGAATGGGGCAAATTCTAGAAAATCTAAAACACTTTTAGAAATGGATATATTTTTCTCCATTTGTTTCTCTTTGCTTGATGCTATGCCCTGCTTGTGTCTATCCACAGGACCAACACATCCTGGCAACATCCATTTTTGCTATATCCTCATAACATTACTTTTATCCCCAGCTCATGAGTGAAAATCACTGTTAGCTGTACAATAAAACCTCAGTTTAGTGGACCAAGAAGTACTTCCATTGAATATACACTGATTATGAAATTCTGTTATTCACTTCAATTTATTTCATTTACAGAATGACATCATCACACAACTATATACATTGATATAAATGAAAGTAAATTAATACAAATAAAATAAATTTAATACTCTCCTTCTCTTTAAGTAGTCCACTATGGATAGAGAAAAAAAATTGTCCAGAGATTTCCTAGACAATCTTTGGACAATTTGTTTTTCTGCTGCATGCAAATCTTCTAAATAGGGTCCCTAAGCTCTAACTTCTTTTGAACTGAGAATAGAAATAATGGGGCAGAACAGTCATTGGGAATAAGGATAGTGAAATTTATGAATTTGGTTTTCTGTTGACTTTGGTATTGGAGAAAGACCCATAGGATGTGGTTTTCATGATGATACTGTATGCTTAAGAGTATTTTAGGAGCTTATATTTGAAGAGTAGTTATGGGTATTTTGTAATAAGATTAAAGTCTTTTTTGCTCCTGGTGAACTGAAAGTGAATATGTTGAAAGGTGCAGGTTACTAATCACAGGTTTGTTTTACACATTCCCACTATAATATGCCAAGAAAGATTCTGTGCGTCTCAAATACACCTCAGTTATCCATGTATCTCAATCACAAAGAAAAAACCCCCCTCTCATTCTTTGTAGCTATTAGCAGAAGTGTCACGAGCGGAAGTATTCTTTCCTTTTCCTCACAATGTTTGAAACCAGCTAAATTCCTATGCTGAGAGGCTTCCTCAAAATTTGAAGATTTTTTTTTGTATGGTATCTAAAATTGGGTAAGTCATGATGAAAACCTCACAAGAGGAAATTTCTCAGACTAATTGCAACTCTAGTGGTTGCACACATGCTATATTTTGCAACCTCGAGACATATAAATGACTCCTTTGTTCCATGGTTTTATTTTTGTTTAACCCTGATGTATATAGAGTAGAATTTCTTGTTATGAAATACACATTGGAAAATTCATATTTTCTTCAGTCTATTTATAATTTCTTAATCAAAAGAAATTGCTTTTATAGCTACCTTCCCTAATCTGATGCCCTTCAAATACATTTGTCTGTAATTTTCCCATAATTTCCAACAAATTAAATATAGTAGCTTTACAGGTAATCCTAGTTCAGCTACCACTCATTCATTGACTGTTCAAAATTCCAACTGCTGAATGAGAAGAGATGACTGTTCCTTGTAGTTGCAGCCATTGCAGCATCTCCACACTCACCTGATTATGTCAAGCTTGGCAACTGGCTCACAAAAACAAAGGTTGCAGCACCTGGCAGCCATTTGTGACCTTCCTGGCTTCTGTCAATGGAGAAGCTGCAGGAGATCACAATGGCAATTATGTGATCACGGGATACTCTTCTTTTTTATTTCTATTTTTGTTAATGGGTTGTTGCATTTAATTTTTTAAGTGTATTTTTGCCTCTTGTCTGTGTTTTCTATATTTACTAAATTTACATTAAAAGTTTGAGTGATAGGATGGTGTTTGAGCAACAATGATGTATCTCATTCCTGTTTATAACTGTTCAGAAATCTCACAATATTCTTCTTGAAGTTGTATCACATGTAGATTTACTTATGAATATGTTCCCATTCTGTGGTTCTGGGATTCCACAGACAATTCATACTGGGGTAAATCTAAAATAGTATAATGAAATGGTCTGTGTGTCTGTTAAAAATAAGAGCAAAGTTACAAAGAAAATGGAGCATTGGCCAGAGCTTAAAGTTGCCAAAAGGGATCTAGAACAGGGGTGTCAAACTTGCAATGTCGCATGACGTGTCGCGACATATCGCGACTTTTTGCCATTGCTGGCAATGAGGTGGGCGTGGTTTTGCTATGATGTATTCGGCCTGTGAGCCGGCAGTTTGACACCCCTGATCTAGAATATTTGATAGATCACAGGTGAGATACAAGGCAACAAGGTTACACATTCTTCTAATACGGAGACAAGCTTTTATTTTATTAGTTTCAATCAGTTTATTAGTTTCATTGCACTCAGCTATATGAAATTTTCAGAAAGTTCTGAAATTTGTGTTGTGATTTTTCAAGACAGAATTGTTTATATAACATTTAAAATAACCAATTAATTATTTTTTTAAAAAATATAAGATTCAGGATTTTAAAAATAGTAAATACACTAGGAATATGGTTTTGATCTATTTTAACCTATCATGGTCTGAAACCAATGATTATGCACAGACACCAAACTTTTATCTTTCTCAGCTACAGCTATCTTGCTATTATGGAAAGAAAAATTAATATTTCAATAAGTTCTACCTTTGGTCTCCAGGTGGGGCTGGAAGTTGCTTCCTGTAGGTGGAGCAACACTGAGTTAAATAGAGCAACTTGGCAACTACTTGTGTTTCATGACTTCCTGTGTGAGCACATAATGAAAGTGGTCAAGCTGTCTTTTTTAGAGATGCAGTAACAATAACAGATTGTACTGCCACTCTAGGATCTTATCCAGGTATCCAGCAGTTTTTTCCTTGAACTTCCTTTAGGAAAACACAAAATTAGACATCAAGCACATAGAAGAAGGAAACTGGGTTTTCATATTGTTTGCTGCATGATTTGTATTTTTTTTCTTTGTTCTGCTGAACAGTGATACTTTCTTTGGACTCTGCTGATTTGAAAAGAAGCTCTTTTTGAGCCAAATCCCAAATCTGCTGTCCAGATGTGAATTCAATTCTCTGCATTATTATTTTTTCCTCCTTTTCTGCTCACTTCTATTGGCATATACTTTTACAACAGGATCATGTGTTCTTCTCTGGATATGTATGAATGAAGGAGGATACATTTTCCACTAACTGTCATACAGTTTTGGCTTGAGAAAACTAAAGCCCATCATAAATAAACTTAGTGATTAGCCAGCTAGAATGGTGCAGCTAGTTATCTATCAGTGATCAGAAAGTTTCTATTTCAGAAAACTCAAGGATACCCTGGCTGATTGATTGTCTGAGAAGACCTCAACATTTAAGTTTTGAGAGTATTCAGAGCTTTAAGAAGAAGTTGTTGGGTTAGCCCATTCAAGCAACTCCCAGAAGTCACTCATTGTGTGTGAGTTACAAAGCATCAGTATCTGTGTTCATCTTCATCCAGACACTCCTTAATACTCTGTTTGCCTTTGTTGTCTCTCTGTGTAGGATGGCGCTTTTCCAAAACACTGGACTACTGTCACCCATGTTTTTATTTAATCAGAAAGCTTATGTGATGTTTCAGGGTTTATAAGCTTATTCATTAATAAAGTAATGCTGGAGGCTGATACATAGCTTTACAGCATGCTTTATGTTATTTAATGAAATAGGGATTTTTTTTTTTAAAAAAAGTCAAATTTTAGGTGGAGTAGGGAGACTGGAGGGCATCAAGAAAGGTATCTGTGGGCATACTGATTTGTGGGGGGAAAAAAGCCCCAGAATAAATTATCAAACCATCTTCTTGTGCTTCAACTACTTTACATTCTAGAGCCAGTGGTGAGATTCAGCCGGTTCGCACCACTTCGGCAGAACGGACTTCCGGAAACAGCATCCACACAGAGAACCAGTTGTTCACATATTTGAATCCCACCACTGTCTAGAGCCAACTACCAGAGTATAGCTGGGGAAAAGCAAAATGCTCCTCACAACCAATCTTGGTCCCTACTTATATTCTTATTTCTATATCAACCTGTCACCAGTTTAAATGTGAATATGATAGTTCATCTGGAACTCTAAGACTACAGAATTGAATAATCTCAGGGTTGTTATATCTCCTTCCACATCCATAGTACAGAGGCTAAAGTATTGAGTATGTAGTATAGGCCCGTGGTGGCGAACCTATGGCACAGGTGCCACAGGTGGCACGCAGAGCCCTTTCTGTGGGCACACGCGCCGTCACCCCAGTCCTAGGCCTTCAGCTGGATTTTATAAAACCTTTTTGCTTTAGGCCTCTGCCTCTGCCATGTGCAAAAAAAAAAAAAGGTTCAATCACGCAATCAATTTCAACTTCTCGCAGGAAAAAAAAAAGATCTTGCAAAGTTGGAATTGATTGATTGAACTTTTTAGTCCCACTCAGTCTGCCGTTACCACCGCAGCCATGCCCACTCAATGGGCCACACCCACCCAATGGGCCACGCCCACCCCGCACCCAACAATACATAAGTGGGTTTGGGGTTGCAGTTTGGGCACTCGGTCTCTAAAAGGTTCTCCATCACTGGTGTAGGCTGAAGTTATAAGAATAGCTACAGTATAGTATTGTGGTGGGATCGCAGTAGCTCATGTGGTTAGGACACTGATTCAGAAGACCACTGAGTGGTCGACAGCTCAGCAGTTCAAAATCTGAGAGCGAATTGTGTGATGGAATGAGCTCTTGTCAATTTGTCCCAGCTCCTGCCAACTTAGCAGTTCAAAAGCATGCAAATGCAAGTAGATAAATAGGTATCATTTTGGTGGGAAAATAACAGAGACATGAAAAGAGCCCCTCAGGCAGTGGTGAGATTCTGCCGGTTTGCACCACTTCGGCAGAACCGGTAGCTAATTTTTTGTTGCCCAGGCCCAGAATGGACTTCCAGAAGTGGCATCCACACAGAGAACTGGTTGTTCACATATTTGAATCCCACCACTGCCCTCAGGCATCCCCTGGCAACAGTGATGTCATCAACTAATCCTTTCAAACTGGAAGCGCCTTGGTAGATGCTTCAGCCACAAATGTATTAAGGACCACGGAGTTAAAGTACCTTTGCTGCACAGCCAATGCTATTATACAATTCTGAGACACCAAAGCCATTGTGAGTGTTGAGGGGGGTCTTAAAGAGTCTTAAAGCCTATTTATTGACCCAGGTTTTTCAGAGTTTGGGAGGTATTTAGCAGTTAGCTATTATGTTAATTTTTAGAATATGATTTTTAAATGGTTTTATGATGTTATTTAGGTATGTGTGTATTTCTAAGGCACGTAGAACCTTTGGTGTATGTAGGATATACATCAATCAATCAATCAATCAATCAGTCATGTCCATTGTTGAGAATTGTGGGAGATGGTCTACATGTCTGTGGCATTGTGATTGGGAAAAAAAATAATGCAAGCTTTTGTGTTGTTTTTTTAAATGTAAAAGTGAAGAAATTTTCTACACATTTTGCATTCTGCTGGATCTGCAAGATGCACTCTTTCCATGCCTCTGCTCAGTCAATTTTGCTCCTCGGTTGGTTGATCTCGTGCTCCCTTCCTCATTAACGTGAAATGCTACGTAGTAAGGAAAGTGCATAGGCAAGCCAGTTTTTATTTACAGAACATAGCAAAAGTCAAAGAGCTGCTTCTACTGAAATCAGTATTATGCCGTAGATGTACTTGCAGTGGGTGTTGGCCCAAAATATATCCGAAGGTTTATCTGTGTGGGTTTTTAATAGACCAAAATCATGCAGCTAAGGATTTGAAGGCTCTGGAGGCCTTTTGGCTCTCAGACCATGCTTGCATTTGATGCTGAGCTCTCTGTGGTTCATATTCACAATTAGATATGTCTCAATAAAGAGTCTCTGAGTGTGGTACAGGATATGATCATGGATGTACTTTGATATTTGAATAGCAATAGCCTATTTGCTAATCTGAAAGTGAAACATACAATGTCTTATCAAGTCTGAAATCTGATACCATTTATTTATCAAATTTATAATACCACCACCTCAACTCTATAACAGGGCAGCCTGCTTTTAAATGTTAGATAACAATGGAATAAAGGATGGTGTGTATTATAAAGAATAAATAAATAATAATCAAACTAACATGTAAAGTCATATAAGCAGTTTGCCCCTCGCCGTGAGGAAAAAGCCAAGATTTTGAAGACTTTTTAAAACACAGCTGGGTTTGGGAGCCATACAGATCTGGGGAAGATGCTATACGAGAAGGCAAGGGCTCTTTTCCATGATCACCGACTGACTGAAGGAGATAAATACTTCTAGTGCATGCCTGTGTATCCTTCTTGCCTGACCACAGATAGTTAATGAGGTCTGATTTCTATTGTAATGGATTCTGAAGCTATAAAAGTAGAGAGGCTTTTCAGTCATATCATATTTCAACTTCCAATATCCTTTGGCTATTTAGTGCATATTTTGATACACTATTTCATTTCAAAATATACGGTTTGAAATTCAAAACTTCTATCCCCTCCAAGAAACACTGCCACCCCTCTTAAAAACAAACAAACAAACCAATGTGCTGATCTCACTCCCAAATCACGGCTTTGTTTAACAAATGCATAAGTTCTAATTAGATGTGTCAAATGTTTTTTTTTAAAAAAAAATCTGTTCAAAAATGAAAACTGAAGGCAAAAGGAAATGTGGTAGATTATCCAGCTAAACTTCCAGCTTGAGAACTCTGGGACTAGATTTACTCAGTATTCTATTTAACTGTGGTTTCTTGACTAAACCTTAATTGTTGGGAAAACACGGTGCATTCAGTTATAAATCATGGGTTATAAAGTACAGTGATTGAATTTATACAATATGTTTAATGAAAACTGAATAAACTACCTTAAGGCCTAATGTGATGTGTGAACACAGCCTGTTTTTCTGATGCTCGGCCTTTCGTTCTTTCCCATAGAAACATTGCTTGTCCCCTGAGAAAGCAGCACCAGAATGCAATCAGACAGATGGCTCCTAGTGTTACTAATTAAAGGCACTTTTCACAACAGACTATTTTGTAGAAGAATATAGGAAATAAGAAATAGGAAAAAGAAAATGTAAAGTAAGAAAGAAGTAAAAAGTAAAGGAGTCCCTATGGGTTTTATTCCATTAGTCATAACTGACTTTAGGGGGTGGTGCTCATCTCTGTTTTTTGAACCAGTACTGTCTGAAGACGTTTCCGCTGTCATGTGGCCAGCATGACATCACATTGCAGTGCAAAGTGTTCGGTGAAACATGGAATGCTGTAACCTTCTCCCAAAGTGGTACCTATTTATATAGTTGCATTTACATGCTTTCAAACTGTTAGGTTGGCAGGCATTGAGACAAATGATGAGAGCTCACTCTATCATGTGGTGGTAGGACTTGAACCGCCAAAGTACAGACCTTCTCCGTTGTCTTTTAAGTCACTGAGCCAACACGCCTCAAGAAAGAAGAAGGAAAATAGAAAAAAATAGGAAAATAAGTAGGAAAGAATTAAAAAAAAAGAGAGGTAAATATAGCAAACCTAGGATAACTCTGGACCATATTATTTGGTTGGGGGCTGCAGGGCAATATTGCTGATAACATTTTGATATAATCAGAGTAGCTGTGACCAAATGTTGAGGTCCAAGTATTTTTTGTTTATTTAAATATACTGATTTTTGAGAGGAGGATTCATGATCTTTAAGAGGTAATGCTGAAAGTCTATACACCTACACGCCCCTTAGCTTTGCCCCCAAGTATCTGATCTATGTGATCCTGGTCTCATTCAAGTTCTTCTGATTTTTTTTTCATCTAAAGAATATTGCACCTATTCTTTAAATCATAGCAGGTAAAACTGGAAGTTATTTGGGGATCACATTGTCTGTCATCCTGTCTAGTGAACAATTCCAGTACTACAATATCTATGATGGATGGCTATTCAGCCTTGATTATGTAATCATAGTTGACTGCATCCCAAAGAACTCAGTTCCATAATAGGACATTTCCTACATTAAGAAAATTTTCCTGATATCTAACCAAAATCTACTATTTTGTAATTTCCACCTATTGTTTATTGTCTAGACTTCTGGATACGTTGACCTGTTTCTTACATGTCAATTCTTCATCTGTTTGGAGACAGTTATTGTGTCTTCTTAAAATGACAGTTTTTAAGTATATAATAGAAAATATTATTGAAATTAATGCTGTATAAAGGTCAGTTTACATTCCAATTCCAAAGAAAGGAAATGCCAAAGAATGCTCAAACTATCGCACCATTGCACTCATTTCACATGCAAGTAAAGTTATGCTTAAAATCCTACAAGCTAGATTCCAGCAGTATGTGGATCGAGAACTTCCTGAAGTATAGGCAGGATTTCGAAGAGGCAGAGGAACTAGAGATCAAATTGCCAGCATAGGCTGGATCATGGAGAAAGCTAGGGAGTTCCAGAAAAAATCTACTTCTGCTTCATTGACTATGCTAAAGCCTTTGATTGTGTGGATCACAACAAATTGTGACAAGTTCTTAAAGAGATGGAAGTACCAGACCATCTTATTTGTCTCTTGAGAAACTTATATGCGCGTCAAGAAGCAACAGTGAGAACTGGACACGGAACCACTGATTGGTTGAAACTTGGGAAAGGAGTCTGGCAAGGCTGTATTCTGTCGCCCTGCCTATTTAACTTATATGCAGAGCACATCATGAAAAAGGCAGGGCTAGATGAATCAAAAGTTGGAATTAAGATTGCCGGGAGAAATATCAACAACCTAAGATATGCAGATAATACCACTCTGATGGCAAAAAGTGAAGAGGAACTAAAGAGGCTCTTGATGCGGGTGAAGAAGGAGAGTGCAAAAGTTAGCTTGAAACTCAACATTAAGAAAACCAAGATCATGGCATCCAGCCCTCTCAATTCCTGGCAAATAGATGGGGAAGAAATGGAGGTAGTGACAGATTTTATCTTCCTGGGCTCCAAGATCACCACAGATGGGGACTGCAGCCAAGAAATTAAAAGACACTTGCTCCTGGAGAGGAAAGCTATGGCAAATCTAGACAGCATACTAAAAAGCAGAGACATCACCCTGCCAACAATGTATAGTCAAGGCCATGGTTTTCCTAGTTGCAATGTATGGCTGTGAAAGTTGGACCATAAGAAAGGCTGAGCACAAAAGAATTGAGGCCTTTGAACTATGGTGCTGCGAATCCCCTGGACTGCAAGGCAATCAAACTGGTCAGTCCTAGAGGAGATCAACCCTGATTGCTCTTTAGAAGGCCAGATTTTGAAGTTGAAACTCAAGTACTTTGGCCACCTAATGAGAAGGAAAGACTCACCGGAGAAGAGCATAATGCTGAGAAAGATTGAGGGCAATAGAAGAAGGGGACGACAGAGAATGAGATGGCTGGATGGAGTCACTGAAGCAGTAGGCGTGAGCATAAATGAACTCCAGAAGATGGTAGAGGACAGGAAGATCTGGAGGAACGTTGTCCATGGGGTCGCAATGGGTCGGACACGATTTTGCAACTAACAACAACAGCAGGGAATCTTTTTTTTTTTTAAAAAAAATTCCAATTTATAGCCTAACTCAGGCCAGATGAGGAATACAGAGTTTTAATACAACAACATCAGAGAGCTACATATTTCTTATGCCCTTATTTCAAATGACCTCTCTGCACTAGTTTCCATCCCTAATTTGGAAAGGACAAAATGTATTTACAAACAACTTCCTCAAAAGCTTAAACAAATGTTTTATATATATCTGGATGAATCTGAAAATAAGTTAACCAAAATAAAAAATAGAATAACAAGTTTTACTTGAAAAAAAAATCTGCTTAACCTGTAAAATGCAAAGCAAAGAAGCAAAACAAAATCTGTTCAGACTATTTAGTGAAGACAGGGAAAATACATTTTGGAATTTGTAAATCCAAAATTCATAAATAACTTATTCAAACAATACAATTTTAAATATTTCCAAAGAGTTCATAGTTCATTCGTTCTTAGGCACTCGCTGTAGACTTATAAATATCCACAGAGAGTCTTCAAGTAACCAAACAAGGAAAATACTGTTCATTAAAACACAATCGGGATTTGGTGTGCCACAATTTACTAACTGTGTAAATACAGGTAGTCCTTGACTTACAAACACAACTGAGGCCAAACTGTCAACTTTAGAATGAGCATGGCTGCAGCCATTTTTTCCTTCTCATTTCTAGTTGACACATAGCATGGAGGGAGAGGGGCTGCCAGGTGTTGCACTAGACAAAACAGACTTTCTCTCTCGGACTTTCTCTCATAGGAACCAAGGTCATTGGCTGCTCCCAAAACTGCAGGCTGGGCGTTTCATGAAAAGCCCGCCAACAAGCTGAATGGGGAAACGTAGTTGCTTGCATAGCCTTAGGGGTGGAATTTCTTAACTTTGTATTGGGGAATTGTTATGCATCTCTTCAGACTTGGTTTTACTTTTGACGTGCTGCTACTTTGTATCAATAAACATGTTCTTTGAGGAATTTGCAAGCCTCGGAGTTCTGCTTTATTTGTCTCTGTCTATCGGAACCTTCTGTTGCTAAGCAAGACAGTTATTAAGTGAGTTTTGCCCCATTTTAGAACCTTTCTTGCCACTGTTGTTAAGTGAATCACTGCAGTTGTTAAGTTAGTAACATGGTTTTTAAGCAAATCTGGCTTCCCCATTGACTTTGTTTTTCAGAAGGTTACAAAAGATTATTTTTTTCAGTGCTGTTGTACCTTTGGCCACTAAACGAACTGTTGTAAGTCGGGGGCCACCAGTAGCTGCAATTTGCCTAATACGCACAGGCAGCTCTTACAGAGCCACTTCTGCTGTTTGCAGCCAGCCTGCACTTGCATTTAAATGTGTGTGACTTGCAGAATGGTGTCAGGTTTCTACAAATTCAGTAGTAAGGTGATGGTGGTGGGACTTCACTCTAAACTTCACTCTAAATTAGCATTTGTGGGAGTGGGGAGAACTTCCCCTGTCACTAATGGGGAATTTTTCATAAATCATTGTACCATTAGAAAAGCAGAAGAATTCCCTTCTGAGAGGATTCTGGCAAGAGAAGCAATCTCTCTTCCCCCTCTCATCTCCCCTTCTTAGAACTAGTAACTTCTTGTGAGGTGGAGCAAGAAAGCAATCTGACCCCCCTGTCAGTCAGAAGCATGTAAGAACACTGATATGATTGGGAGTAGAAGCCATCTGTTCACTGTTGTACTTTCGCTGTTCTTTTTGCTTTGTTGTTGTGAGATTCTGTTTTCATTATTTCAGCAATCTGCTTTTGTTTCCTGGGAGTTGTGTTTTACTCGCTGCAACTGAACATTTGTGCTGCTGCCGCAGTTCTCTGCATTGTGTCCCCATTTCCTCTTCCAAAAGTAGCTGCATTCCGTTGCGTTGTGTATCCTGTTTTGCATTTTCCTCAGCAATCCTTGGGTGAGGGGTTTCAGCCTCCCTTGCTTCTTCCCAGACTGCTAAACAAGTCTCAAAGCTTTTGGCTGTGGTGCGTATGCTCCAGATCTGTTTTTACAACAATGGTCCTTATTTATCCCTGCTCTAGTCTACAAGACATTCATTTCTTTTCAACAGCTTCTTGCAGCAACTAATGTTGAGGAGAGGTGGGGGTCCTAGGGCAGGTTTTTTTTCAGGCATCCTGGAAGATGAGCAAAGGCACAAAGAGTGAACATAAAAATAATAGGATACTTTCTGACCAGATGCTATTTTGCAGTCTGAGGTTAAAAATCATTTGTGGTTTTACTCAGATGTTTCTGCAAAATTATGTATATTGTATCAGACCAAGAGATTATAGTAGTAGTAATCTCTGCAGTAAAAATATAGCTGTGTTTTGATTTATATGATACACCTCTTTTCACTCTTAAAGTTAATTACTTGACTAGTTCACATGCCCGTAGCATAATATTTTGTTTATTTATTGTCTTTTCTCCAAGATGATCAATTCAACATATCTGGAAAGAGAGAGAGAGAGAGAGAGAGGGAGGGAGGGAGGGAGAGAGAGAGAGAGAGAGAGGGAGGGAGGGAGGGAGGGAGGGAGGGAGAGAGAGAGAGAGAGAGGGAGAGGGAGAGGGAGAGGGAGAGGGAGAGGGAGAGGGAGAGATTGAGATTTTCCTTAGATCAGGGATGTCAAACTGCCGGCCCATGGGCTAGCTGCATCATAGCAAAACTGTGTCCACCCCATTGTTGGCAATGGCAAAAAAGTCATGACACATCGCGACACATCATGTGATGTTGCAAGTTTGACACCCCTGCCTTAGACTAACCTTGTGAGGTAGCAGAAACCGCCTTGTTGCAGGGAAGGCACTCCTGAGCCGTATAAGCATGTGTGAAGTATAGTTTAGATCTTGTTTTGTATTTCCTTTTTTCCCCTTTTTTCTTTTTCTTTTTAATTAGAATCCCTCTATTTTATGAAACCAAGTGCAAAAAATTATAACATTACAATTCAGGAATTCTGAGCCCAGAATTTGTTTTGAATACCAGAGCTGAATTAATGTCACAGTTCTTAACATACACATCTATCACTCCTGGTCTCCTCATGCTATTTTTATTTTAGTAAAATCACTTAAAGCAGAAGGTGGAGTTACTCATTTCCTGTGGCTCCTATTAAATAGGGCAGGATATTACTCTTGAGCTATACCAGTGTTTCTCAAACTTGGCAACTTTAAGATGTATGGTCTTCAGTTTCCAGCATTTCTCAGCCAGCATGGCTAGGAAACTTTGGGAGCTGAAACCCAGACTGAGTTGTACCAATAGTTTCTGAATTGCCTTCTTCACTCTCTTGGTTGGGTTAAAAGACGAAGGCAGAGATGAGCTATATTTCAGTGGGTGGGATCTGCAAGTTGTGCAGGGAATTGTTGCAAAATGGTGAAGCTGTGTTACATCAGTGTTACCAGCATTTCTGGAGATTTTTTTTTCAGAGTTTCAGTTTTGTTTTTGTTTTGAAATATAGCTATTTTACAGTTACATTTTTTTTTTCATATTTCTTGCCTTAGAATGGCAGAACCATTCTAAACAACCAACCTTTGGTCAGTGAGTTGCAAAATTCAGTGATGATATAGCCTAGAGCAGTGATGGCGAACCTTTTAGAGACCGAGTGCCCAAAAACTGGCCCCGCCCCACTCCAATCCCTGCCCTGCCCCCACTCTGCCCCCCATCCCCCACCCCGCCTGCCCACAGGACCACTCACCACCTCCACGGCCGGCTGCAGATTGCCCAGGCAGCCCAGTAGCGCTATAGCGGCCACACCCTCTGCCCACGCCCTGCAGCATCAACTGCATGATGGGGTGTGAAGGCAGAATCTTGTCTATGCTGCTTGGCTGCTATGTCCTTTGGCTGCGCTGCTCCATGTGGGCCACGCTCAAGGGCAACTCTCCTTCATGGGGGCTGCTGGAGAGGAGGGGGTTGTGGGGGGAGGCAAGGCTGGGGCAACGGCACGTGTGCCCACAGAGAGGGCTCCAAGTGCCGCCTCTGGCACCCGTGCCATAGGTTCGCCACCACTGGCCTAGGGAGGTTGCAAAATGGTAATAATAAAAAAAGCACTCCCGTCACTTTAGGTTGATGACATACAGTCTAATGAAATTCTAGAATTTCATGGATAGTTGGAGAAATTTCATCTATGTTGATAATTCTGGAAGTTACAATTCCATTTTATGTGGGAGGTAGGGGCATCCATAGGATGTGGTTAAAAAGTGCAATTTTTTGTAATTTATAACATTTATATGTGAAGCTCTTTCTATTTTTTTTAATGCTTCATGGATGCCAGCCTGACTCCAAAATCATTTGTTTGATTTCAGCTATTATAGTTTATAAAACATGGTCCGTGGCTTAGCGTGTTATACTAAGTCAGTAATTTGATGCTTATTTATTAAATCACAGTTATTCAAATTCTTATATGCTATCCAGCTTGGTAAATCTTGTCATAAGCCAGAATTGTTAATTATCATTTATCTAGACTTTCCAATTAATGTGAACAATATAAACAGCAATATCCATACTATATAGTCTTCATTTGTACTATTTTGTACAAATTTGTACAAAAATATTCACTTCTCTAGAGTGAGTGCACTCTACTTCGCATGATAATTTTTTTACTGTTCCTGATTCAAGCCCTACGTATATATTTTGCCTTTCCCCTGAAAATTAATAATCTTTCTCTGCTATTAATGCAAAAGAGATGGAAATAAGTTGCATTTGCATTCATTAAAATAGAGGATCCAATAGTTTTCAGATTTAGTTGAATAAAAGCTCTCTTTAAGAAACTCATCATTAAATTCATCAGATATTCCAGACTGCTAAACCAGTCTTCTGGGAATTGCATTGAAGAAACTTTTTTCTGGACAATTAGAATTCAACACACTACTAAATGCAAAGATTCTAGCTTGTAAGTTTGGTTTGAAAATGAATCAAAAAGCAAAATATATGTAACTATCTGTAATTGCCTGATTTTTTTCTATCCTTTCCCCATTTTTTCTTTCCCTTTTTTTTCTCTATCAGGGCATCTTGATTTGATCTGTATTGAAAGACATGTTCCCTAACTGCTATTAGCTATGGGAAAAAATACAGACACAATAATCTATAACTTTGATACTAAAGCCAACTTTAGGCTTTGGAGTGGAAATATTTATATGAAGCAAGAAGAGGAGAGTGTTAAAATAACCCATTCCTGTGCTCTTCTGCTCCAAGTAGATAAGCCACATCTAAACTATGTTCGTTTTGGTCTTTTACTTGATACTAATGTAGACTATGAGTTTGTTTATTAAGAAGTATCAAAAATACTTTGTTTGAAAGAGACGGTCTTAACTTTCAGAACAACCTTAAATGAATGAATCATTAATGGAACCAGCATGTAAGTGTAGTAGACAGATAACTGGACCTGCATGTAAGCTTCAAATTTCCTATTCGTAATTTAGATCAACAATGGAGATCCTGTAATTCTAAGGGCCTATTTCAATCAATTTAGTCCCAATTTTGTTTTTTTAGGAAAGACAACAGAGGAAGGAAAGTCAAAAATAAGATTAAATTCTCTATCCAATTGTAATTCTGGTTTCATCCATTAACTGTATCTATCTGTAACAACCCTGAAGATGATAGATTCCCCTGATGACATGTGGCAGCTAACTGAAAACTTTGACATGTACATACTATATGGTTTTGTCCTCACTTATTCTTATGCCCAGCATGTTCATGACCGGGCAACACCAGCTTTCAATCTAGGCCCCACAAATTTGCTCTCACCTTGCACAAACCCAGGGCTTTTTTTCTCACAGAACGCTCAGAACGGAGTTACGGCACCTTTTTTGGATGGAACCTTGTAGGGTAGGCAAGGCGGGTTGTATGACATGTGTAAGTTCCGGCACCTTTATAAAAAAAAAAAAAAGCACTGCACAAACCTATAAGTGAAATGCTTTTAAATCAACTTTAGATGTACTGGCATAAAAGTAGCTTTCCTTTCCTTAATCTTCCACTATTGTACTGCAACTACAAAGAGAGTAAAATGCTGGATCTGGAGAGCATTTGGAGGTGTGGCGTGTTCTCTCTCTTCTGGTCACTAGCAAGCTAGCCTTTGGCACAGCCATTCCTCTCATGGTTTATGCTCACTCTGTTGAGTTACTTTCATTGTCACTCTTCTTCCCTTTCCCTTCCACCAACCTTTTTCTAAGCTTCCCCAAAAAGAGAAAAGGGAGTATTGTTATTTATTTGGGGAAGAACTAAAGTCATTTTTGCATGACTCAGCTTTATAACCGTATTCTAAAATGATCAGATATCCAATTTTTTTTAATTTTGGAGAAAATAGGGGCATTTTTCACTATTCTGCTGAAAGAGTATTCTGAAATGTATATTCACCTTCAGATGTAGAAGCCTATAATTAAACCTTTCAATGGGCAGAAAAAACAAAAGCAGGGGGGGGGAGTTTAAAATAAACATTTGTTGTTTATTGGTCTGTTTCCTTACATCTGCCAGTATCAATGACTTCCCTCCTCTCCAAGTAAGAAACCTAAACACTCAGCACCTAGTCTGCTTCAGTTATTATCTTCTACAGGACCTAGGTGCATTTATGGTAGGGCTTGTGAGAGATGGAGATGGGAAGTCTGAAGGATAGTCTAGAATGGGAAGTTTGATGTTTTTTTATTTATTTTGCCAGTGATATGTTGAAAGGGAAAAACAGCAAAGGAAAAGGAGAAAAAGAATCACCTTCCATTAGAAGAGAATATCTGTGGCAGCAAACCCCACAATCAGTCACACTGATGAGGTTACCTAGTTGGTAATGAAATATCTGCAAGCAAACAGCCAAGCTCAAAAAGCATCAAGGACTCCACAACAATGACCTTGGCTATAACAAATAGCATGCTTACAACACCATTTGTTAGTGACTTGGAAAACAAGGAATAAAGGCAGGATAGGGATTGGTAACAGGGATAGCTATGCTGTTCTGTTGATATGCTGTCATTGCCAACTCAAAGATAGCTAGGTAGCACTTAAAATCAGAATGACGTTCCTATGTTGTCTGATCAGTTTTAAATTTTGAAAGACTGGCTTGGCCTGCAGTTGTTGTAAGGTACATCTAAAATGCTTAGTAGTATACAGGAGCGCTCATAGTGAATCCATTTGAAAGGGAATGCATGTATTGTCAACTTAAAATTATCTTGATAGTTTTGAACCACTGGTGGCTCAGTGGTTAGAATGCAATATAGCAGGCTATTTCAACTTGCTGCCAGAGGTTTGATCCTCACTGGCTCAAGGTTGAGTCAGCCTTCCCTCCTTTCAAGGTTAGTAAAATGAAGACTCAGATTCTGTAAACTGCTTAGACCAGGGCTTTTCAACCGGTGGTACGCGTACCACTGGTGGTACGCGACCACCTGGCTGGTGGTACACAGTGTCGCCTTCCGCCCCCCCTCCGCTCCTTCCCACAGGCAGGTTTGGCATGTCGCCATGGCCACCGGCAGCACAGCCCCCAGCCATGCTGGCAGCCTGTCCCCCTCCCCTTGTCCCTTCCTGGGTATGGAGGGGAGGAGGAAGGAAGGGACAAAGGGAGGGAAGTAAGGGACAATGAGAGAGGGAAGGAAGGAAGGAACAATGGAAGGGAGGGAGGGAGGGAAGGAAGGGACAAAGAGGGAAGGAAGGAAGGACAATGAGGGAGGGAGGGACAATGGAAGGGAGGGAGGGAAGGAAGGAAGGAAGGAGGGAGAATGAGGGAGGGAAGGAAGGAAGGGACAAAGAGGGAAGGAAGGAAGGAAGGAAGGAAGGAAGGAAGGAAGGAAGGAAGGAAGGAAGGGACAATGAGGGAGGGAAGGACAGTGGAAGGGAGGGAGGGAAGGAGGAAGAGACAAAGAGGGAGGGAAGGAGGAAGGGACAAATAGGGAGGTGAAGGAAAGGAAGGAAAGAAGGAAGGAAGGGACAATGGGAGAGGGAAGGAAGGGACAAAGAGGGAGGTGAAGGGAAGGAAGGAAGGAAAGAAGAAAGGGACAATGGGAGAGAGGGAGGGAAGGAGGAAGGGACAAAGGGAGGTGAAGGAAAGGAAGGAAGGAAGGAAAGAAGGAAGGCAGGGACAATGGGAGAGAAGGGAGGGAAGGAAGGCAAGCACCCACCCCAGTCCCATCCCCCTCCACCAGAGACCCACGGATTCCCCCACACAGGCACCCTGCAACCTGAGTGATCAGCTGGCCACGCTCCCCGGCCATTGATCACATGACCCTGGGACACTCTGAACGTCATAAGTATGAATCAGTTGCCAAGCATCTGAATGTAAATCACAAGACCCTGGGGATGCTGCAACAGTCATAAGTGTGAAAATTGGTCATAATTCACTTGTAACTTCAAACAATCACTAAGAGAATTGTTGTAAGTCGAGGACTACCTGTACTTTCTCATTTTTTCCTTTTTTCTTTTTTCTTTTTTTGGTCAAGTTTTTGATACCTTGCTGGGCGAGTGGTGGTATTCGGATATGGACTTATCCGAAAAGTGGTACAATGGGTGAAAAGGTTGAAAAGCCCTGGCTTAGACAATGTTGTAAAGCACTATAAAGTGGTACATATCTAAGATAATTCCATTGTCTTCCTATTTTTTTCTGTTATAAGCTGATTCAGAAGGAATGAACTCTTTAAAAGAGTTTGTATAAATGCTTCAAATCTAATGGACTGCCAGCTTCATTAATTCTGTGCTGCCTGAGCAGAGATGGCAATATTTAAATTATCATCTTTGGCTTTTTTTAAAAGAGGAATAAAAGCCATGGTTCTTCAATAAAGACTGAGTGACTTTCATGTGCCACTCAGGATATAAAAAAAAAACAGTAAAGGAAGGACATTCAAGATATAAGGGCTTCTGATGAGCAAGGTTGCTCAGTGACCTCATGTTTTAAATCGATTCTCAATTTTTCTTGTATTAGCAGCTGTTTAACCAGAGAGAGCTTCAAAGACTGCTTTAATTTGTGATGCTTTGCAAACTTGCTCTCTGCAATGTAGGTGATCGCATAAGCTTGCATATGTACAAGTTTATTTGCAGTGCCTTCTAAGTCTAATTAATACTAGATGCACTTCCTCTGCTATAATGCAATCTTGCCCATGGTGCCTTGCTGTGCTTAGATGCTTCTTTGGCAAAGCTTTGTTATATTCATCCTTCTCTGCAGCAATGAAAGGTGGGCGGTGGAGGAGAAACGTATACAATACTGGTGGATTCTTAACTGCCTGCTGAAATTTCTGGAATTCTGCCCTTGCAGTTCTGCAAAATTTACTTCCAGTATTTCTAGCAGGACTACCCGATTCTGTAATGGCTTTGTTCCCTATGCCATCCATTTGGTAAACTCTCAAGATTCACTTTTCTCACCATGTAAATGTATACAGAATCTGAACTAGACTGTTGTTTTTCTGTGTCATATAATATATGTGGGTATATGCATACTTCTGTATTTATTTATTTATTTTTGTCATATTTATGTAGTATATATTGAAGGCGGCGACCCTTTGAGAGCTGAATGCAACGAAATTTCATTTTAATGTATGTCGATTAGTGTACTTTAAATGTGACAATAAAGTTATTCTATTCTATTCTATTCTATTCTATTCTATTCTATTCTATTCTATTCTATTCTATTCTATTCTATTCTTCTTCAGCTGCTTCTCCCTCCCATACTTGTGCCTGCCCCCCCCCCTTCACACTTCTTCCTTTTTTCCTTGTTGACATTCAAGGCTGATCACCTATAATATGTCTATCCAATATATTTTATCTCTCGTTCTCTCTCTTTCTCTCTCTCAGACCAGCAGCATCTTTAAGATTTATCAGCTGAATCATGTCATTTTTTTTCTGCTTTCTTCAGGTAAAAGACGTCTATTAAAAAAAAATGGCAGGCAAAAATTACATTTTAGTCCCTGGGTTAGTCTCCATTCTCCCAATCATAGTTCTGGTAATACGAGTGTTTTGTAATACCATAGTTCTGGTAATACGAGTCCTGCACCATATTTTGGAAGGAGCCTGTAGATTAAGGCTGACACTGAGCCATAAAATGTTACAGTGTGAAAGGTCAAGGTTTCTTCACAAGTACATTTATTATGCATAACTGCTGATCATGTATTTAAGATAGAGATATCAAAAAAAGAAGAGCTCAAAACACATTTTGAAAGAAATGTGGAACTTACTGCTTCAAAGAAACTTCCCAGGAATTTTAAAAGGAACAATAAAACAAAACTTCAATAAGAACAGAATATCCCATTGGGAACCCAACGCTGGTAGAGAAAATTTCCCCAAAGCAGTCAACTTTTTAAAAGCTAACTTTTATTCTCAAAAATGTGAATCAGGAAACAATTATAGACTCATATAGTTCAGAAATGGGAGGAAAGACAGAAGAAAAGGAATGTGTAAAAGAGGCTGCAGGTCAGTAAGACGGACAAATGAACACAGGAGTATTCATAAGATAATAAGATTCTTAAACCTGATTCAGAAGGCTTGTTCCAGGAAATCTAGATAATCTAGAACAGTGGTCCCCAAACTTTCCAGCTTGATGGACCAGTGGAGTTGGCAGTGGGGGGGGAGGAGAGAGGGGATGGTTTCACCTGTGCATGCTGCTTTCACAAATGCAGCTTTGATTGAGTCCATACGTACGCGCACACTCCACCACTTCTATGGCCCAGTTCCAAAAAGGCTGTGGCCTGGCACCGGGCCACAGACCGGAGTTGGGGACCCCGATCTAGACGTATTACTGATCATAAATTAGTTTCACCTATGAATTTTTCAAGGTAAAACATAAAAGAGTCATGAATTTCAAAGGGAATTAAAACAGGCTGATGTGCCATTTTCATTTCCAGCCTTTCATAGCCAGGTATACTGGTCTATAACATCTAGAACTTATTTTCTGCTCTAATTGGTAATATATGGCATTTTAATTTCAATATAGATGAGATAGCTATAGATATGTATGGGTGGATGGATAGATGGATGGATGGATAGATACGTTTTTATTGCATTTTTATTGACATTTTGTGAATCTATAAATATCCAAAACAACTTGGACTATAGGTTGAAAAAGAAAAATAGTTGAATATTTAGTATCTCCAAGTAGATACTTGGAATCAAATATTAAAATTTGATTGCAATGAAAGTTGAGGCTCCTGACTAATATACAACAATGTGACTGCATATAACTTACTTACAAAGTTGAACTGGCAAGAGTTGATACAAGATTGCTTTCTATATTTTATTTTACTTTAAGTCATAATTTATATCTTCTGGCTATCAGCTGTGTCACTGATGCTTAAAATAACAGTCAACATTAGAAATTAATATTTTTAGTTAATAAAACCGAAAATATTAGAAACTACAGGTTGTCCTCAACTTACGACCACAATTGAGCCCAAAATTTATGTTGCTAAGTGAGTTTTACCCCATTTTACGACTTTTCTTGCCACATTTGTTAAGTGAATCACTGAAGTTCTTAAATTAGTAACACAGTTGTTAAGTGAATCTGGTTTCTCCATTGACTTTGTTTATCAGAAGGTTGTAAAATATTATCACATGACTCCAGGATACTGCAACCATCATAAATGTGAGTCAGTTATCAAGCATCCGAATTTAATCACTTGACTATGGAGATGCTGCAATGGTCATAAGTGTGAAAAATGGTCATAAGTCACTTTTTTCAATGCTGTTGTAACCTTGAACGGTCACTATGTGAACTGTTGTAAGTCAAGGACTACCTGTACTCCAGTTTTCTTTTCAGACTTTGCTTAGTTTGTAATAAGCACTGTCAGGTCTAATATTACTTTACAGTAACTAATTGCTTAACTATGAGTCTTGGTTCCAAAATTATATTTTGAAGGAAAGTATGTGTCTAACAATAGCTGGAAGAATTGACAGAAGTATCATCTTTTAAACCCTAGGCATCTTAAACTCTTCATTCAAACTGAAAAGTATGAGAATGTAGTTTTTAATTTCTTTTAGTTCAGTTTGTTGAATTGGGAAACACTGGAAGTATATTCCTGAATACCTTGGAATCAAGATTTTTCCTGAATATGTTCAGAAAAATTTATTCTGATTAGGCTGGGTTTTTTTGATAAATGGATGAGACAGAATCAAGCTGAAGTTATGACAGCGTCGTTCAGAACAGGAATTGGATGGATTAGTAACCCTGAGAATTTCTCATTTTATGTTCATTTCTATGCATATGTAGATAGAAAAATCCTATAATAGAAATGCTACCATTTCCAGATATTATTTTTTTCCCCTGAAAACGCATTTTAATTTCAATATACCAGTTAATAGATCCAAATTTAAAGAAAATACGGGCACTGCAATTGGCAGTGGTGGCTCTACCATTGGGCAGAGTAAGGTCATTATTCCAAAGAGCAAGTACTTGAAACTGGCAAGAAAATGTGGGAGATTAGAACTGAGTTCTATAGGAGGCTATCCTATTGCCAGAATTGAGAAAAAAGATATTACTTTTTAAATATGGAATAAGAGGGGCATCAAACTGTTCTTCACTTAGATAGACACCAACATTTCTTGAGTCAGGCTTGATAGTAGGAGTGATCATTTTAGTATGCTGTGTGCTGCTGCTGCTTTCTGGGAAGTTAGATGCATTTGTCTGCTGAAGAATGTTAATGTGTACATGTATGCGATCTATTGATAGAAGAGAAGAATAAGTGCAAATAGGAATTTGGATATTTGTACATCCAGTGGATACACTGGAAAAAGGGATGGATTGTTAATTGGCTCTCTGGAAGTATACAACCTCACCAGTGAAAGAGAAGCTTCCCAAGGAAGTCAGCTCCTTTTTTGACAGTAGTAATTAGGAAAGGAAGGAAGCATCTAATCTGCAGGCAGGAAGGTGGCAAATTCTAATTAAGTCTCAATTTTAGCTTGCTTAAAAAGCTGTCTTTCGCTCACTCTTTCAAAAAGGAGAAGAAGAAAAAACAGTGCATGGGAGATTAATGATCTCCCAAATCATCCCCAAGATGGAAGCCTCCCAAGTGTGAAGTTATGAAGCTGAAAGCTGTACTGAAGCTGTACTTTTAGAATAAGCCAAGCCCCACCCGTTGCTTCTTGGAATGGAGATCTCTGAGGAAAAGCAGGAAATAAGATGTTGATGGTTCAGAGTTGTTTTCTTTAGTTGCTGCAAAAGAGACCTTTTGATACAACAAGGCCTTTTATTTGAAACAGAAAAGGATGTGCATATTTTTTTTTTCAACGATATTTTTTAAAATAAATATCTAGTTAAGACTTAAAAATCATGCCATTTTAATATAAGTGCACATAATAATTAGCAGCAAGATGATTACTTCATATATATATCTGTTTTCTTAACTTCCCATTCTGGTTTTGAAAAATTATCATGTCTGCAATATCTAGAAGCTGAGAGAGGGAGGTAGTAAGATAAATTAGGTGGAGCACAGAGATAGCATAGCGGGAAGGAGAAACAAGGATTTATGCCAGAAACGGGGAGGTGGGGAAAGTAGAGCCCTGTCTATCTTTGCCTTTGGCTACATCCAGCTCTCTGAAAAGTTTCCTTCCCATGGATTAAATGAATAATAAGAAAAAGAATGACATGGCAAACCCAAAGATTTGTTAAAAACAGCTCAGAATGAAATCAATCTGTAACTATTATGGCTTGCTTTAAACAATATAAGACTCTTGTGTAGGAAGCCCTCAGTTTAAGTTTAATGACTTGATGGCCATAGAAAGGGTATCTTGTGGGCCATAAGGCGCTTCTGGCTGTTGTAAAATATTGCACTGACCCTTGTGGTCACTGGGCCACATTTCAGGTACTTGTCCACTGGCTCACATTTAGGACCAGTTTGTAGCATTGTACTTTTTTTTTTGCTAATTGCTAGCATTTTTTCCTCAGTTTCCAGCAGAAAATGCCCATTTAGGGGAAAGAATTCAGACTTACAACTACATGATTCACTTAATGACCATACGAGTCAGAATTATAACTGCCTCATTTGCTTAACAACTAGTATAAAATGGTTCTAAATCAGATTTGGTCACATGGGTACCTTGACTTACGATTATCATGACTTACAACCAAAATTCCTGACCCAATTGGGGTTGTAAGTCAAGGACTAAATGTATGTTCTCTCCTTTCTTCTCCATTTTTTCATCTTCTGGTCCAATAATTATTTCCTAGTTTTATTGAAACCATTATTTGCTGTTCCATCCAAAATACTAAACTAAAATTTGCACCTACTGTCCAAACCTGGGCTGAAAACTACAGTCTGAAGTTGATTTGTAATCCTACTCTGGAATACAAAATGCAAAGCATCAGTTCTTAGCTATTTATTACATTAGAACAATACATTCATTTTAGGTGAATATTAAATAAGTCCCTGCACATCAGTTTAATGATGGAAACTTGGAAGCAATATATTTTAGATTAGATTGCTTGTTCATCTAGGCCATACTATCTACTCCAGGAGTCCTCAACCTTGGCAACTTTAAGATTTGTGGAGCTGGCTGAGGAATTCTGGGAGTTGAAGTCCATAAGTCTTAAAGTTGCCAAGGTTGAGGACCCCTGATCTACTCCAACAGGGAACAATTTTAGAGAATAGTTGGAGTCTTTCCCATCACCTTTTGTGTTTAAATATGGGCACTTCAGCATTTAAAGATGGTTCTTTCATCCAGTGTCATGTGGCACAATTGTTTTTCATTTTAATCCCTAAATTAATTATTTGATTTATATTAAGCAAGTCATAGGGATTTGAACCTGGGTGTCCGATGTTTAGATCCTATATTATTCACTGCAATTGCTTTGATTAGTGAGACCAAATATAGATATTGGTGGATGTTTCACATGTACAAGATTCAGAGTTGTTACTTTGCGGTCTAGGTGTAACTTGCTCTTGTTGGAAATCTTCCCAAGATGCAATGGCTTGATTTAATACTTAAACCTAGTTCAGTGATGGCGAACCTTTTAGAGACCGAGTGCCCAAACTGCAACCCAAAACCCACGTATGCATCATCGAGTGCTGGGTGGGCGTGGCCCATTGAGTGGGCGTGGCTGCGGTGGTAACGGCAGACTGGGGGGGACTAAAAAGGTCAATCAATCAATTCCAACTTTGCAAGATCTTTTTTTTTTCCTGCGAGAAGTTGAAATTGAACCTTTTTTTTTTTGCACATGGCGGCGGAGGCCTAAAGCGAAAAGGTTTTATAAAACCCAGTGGAAGGCCTAGGACTGGGGCGACGGTGCGCGTGCCCACAGAGAGGGCTCTGAGTGCCGCCTCTGGCACCCGTGCCATAGGTTCGCCACCACTGACCTAGTTGAATCTGTTACCACGTGTTCAAAACTTGTTATTTAGTATTTGGGTTGGAAACCCTTTGTGTCTCCAAGCTGAGCTTGAGAGAGACAGAAACAGTGAGAAATGGGACTTTTACTTGAGGAATGGTTATAAAAGAATAAACTGCAAAATGATGATAGTCACAAATAATGGAACTCTTTCCATTCTCTTGCTTTATCTTCAGGCAGCAGTTCCATGAAAACAATAGCTGCCTAGTATGGCAAAAATATTGCATTGTCTTATTTCTAGCAAATTTGTATTATTTTTGAGATTTTCAACTAGCAACTCAAACCCTGAAGCAGAAAAACAAAATGTGTCATAAGGTACCAGCAAGGACTCTAATTTTCTATATAATCTTTTTCATCATTAAC
This sequence comes from Protobothrops mucrosquamatus, assembly GCF_001527695.2. NCBI lineage: Eukaryota > Metazoa > Chordata > Lepidosauria > Squamata > Viperidae > Protobothrops > Protobothrops mucrosquamatus. The sequence continues at coordinate 266,568 of NW_015387124.1, read as the reverse complement.
TAGACATGGGAAGAGATTGGACAATTATATATTATCAGAGAGCAAACTCCTCTCCCTTCTAGCACTGAAGATGCTATCTAGTTGGGTAATGAAACATCTGCAAGAAAACAGCCAAGCACAGAAAGCACCAAGCCACAAATATTCTCTTCTATGAGAAGAGAAGAGACCTTCTCTGACCTGCTCCTTTCTTTAGCTGTTTGCATGATGATTAGTTCATTTATACTTCAGGAACATGGAGGCCTACACAGCTTCAATTCAGCCAATGAGTAATGCCCAATTATTCTAAGTTTAGGAAACAAGAAACTGCTGGCATGTGGACCTTGCCTCCCCAGCTAAATGGCTCGTTGAACTCAGCTTCCTTCAACACTGGTCCTTTTGGGGGTGAGAGGTGACAAATTTTAGTCTAGTCAGATTATCAGCAGCAGATGTGCCAGATATGTTGGGAGCAACTTTCTTAAGCTCTAAAAACACGTGTACCTGAAGGACTAAGCTTTATTTATGCAACTTATTTTTCCAGCCTTTTAAATGCATTTTTAAATGCCATCAAATTCTTTTGATTTTTCTTCACTTTTTTTTGCTCTAGGTTGATATTTACAAGGCTATAATTACATGTATTTTTGTACATTTAGAGCATGCATCAATCAGTGTTCACCCTTGCTATCTCCAGGCTACCTACCAGTAATTGCTGTGTCCTTTGAGTCTAGCCAATGTAAGGCTACTTAATGAAAAAGAAAATCCATTCACACACACACACCCCCCCCCACATACAAGAAAACAACTTTTAATGTTTCCCTCCTTCTCCTCCTGCTAGTGTCCATGTATTTATCTCCATTTTATCTAGCAGTTTGCAAAAACAACCAACCAATCAAAAACTGTTGTGAGTGGCCGCTCTAGGAGGGTTAGTAGAAAAGGGGATTAAATGTAAAACTGTAAACAAACACTCCCAAAGCCATGCTAATGTATCAATAACCCTGCACAAAGAAGCAAATGGCAGTAAATGTAGCAGCTGTATGTCTCCCCATAACCAGGAGAAACATCTGGTGGACAGAAACAGCTAAGTGCATTACAGGGCGGAGAAGAACTGTCTCCAGTATTAATCATCCAAAACTCAAATCATAGCTGTTGAAATGAATACTTCAATTCTAAATATAATTTTCTCTGAATTAAGAGACATGGAATTGATGCGGTAATTTCAACCTTATTTTAATTTCCACTTTATGATTCATGCAAAGGTAATACATATATGAAAAGTGAAGGTAACTAATTGGACTAGGACTGGAGTGCAGCATGAAATATTTATTTCTCCCCCCTCCCCCAGGCCTGCAATTATCTAAGAAGGATAATCATTACCTTTACCATGCTAGCTGTGGCTGATAGGAACTAAAGCTTAAAACTGGAAGGCACTATGTTGTCTTTGTTTCTCAGCTATGTTCAGAATTCTGCATTGGTCTGTTGTTTGCCAGAAGAAAATGTGGAAAATGTATTTCTGATTAAAATGTACATATACATTGCTGCTGGAGCAAATATATAACTGATAAAGTACAATGTTGCATTTTCCCTTATTTTTCTACTGGATTTGTTAATACCACTTAGGAGTGTTGTTTTAGAATGTATATATTTATCTATATAAGTAAAAATGTAAATGTTCGTTTGTTCGAAATCTTAAATCTCCGAAAGTTCTTCACCGATTGCTTTGAAATTTTGACACAAGATCGCATTCGAATAGGCGCGTGTTTTTATATACCTATATTATATAGATGTCACATCTGTGACAGGTAAAAACATGTTTTTTTAAAAAACAGCGCCATCTGTTGGACGTAAAAGCATACCCACAAGCATTGTGAAATTAAACATATTACAAACGTGCGCTTTCTCTTTTCTTTCTTTTCCATTTAACCAGACTGAGCCACAGCAACGCGTGGCCAGGTACAGCTAGTTTTAAAATATAAAACTAAAACTAAATGAAACCTCGCAAAATGCATAAGTCCTCAGTTTTCAGACCACTGAATGAATTGTTGGTGGGGTGATTCACACTTCTAGAACAGAATTAACTGTGTGGAAGTATTATTGTCATTTTACAAAAAAAGCTTTTTTCCTTAAATATTTTTGAGTCACTATTTTGAAAATGGATTTTCATGACCATAAAAGGTACAACATTTTAAAAAATCATTTTAGATTTACTTAAAAACTAACAAGTGTAACAAGATGTAATTATATATTTGCTTGGCTTTTATTGCCACGAGCTTTCTTATTGTATTTACTGCAAAGGAATAATATCACTATCTTTCTCAAAACTCTTAGAAACATTCTTTTAAAATAAACTTTGAAGAAATACTTTTTGGATAGTAAGAATACTTTCTTTTGTAAGTATTTTACTTCTTTTGTAAGTAAAAATGAAGATAGTTGTATTGGGCTAAGTGGGGAAAAAACCACCAGACCCATTGCTGGTAGGCAATATAATTCACTTTTGGGACATTTTAATCAGATTGGCAAATAGAGAGGAAAAATGAATTTTCCACTCTACTTGTGGATGAGTCCACTCATAGTTATTATTTGTTTATCCTTTCTGTTTGGGTGTGCTTTCATGAAAGCCCATCACTGCCTTAAATATTGGCTGTTCATTTCTGTGGTGTTTAATGCCACTCTTGTTCCATGAGTTTACTCTACCTTCCTCCCAATTTCAAATGAAGAGTTTTTAAAATTAATTTTAGACTTGGCATGTGGTTGCTTCAGCATTCATTTTCTTTCATATTTAAAGATTATTTTCCCTCTCTATTTTATCAATAATTTGCATCAATGTTAACTGTAGAAAGATAAGATTCAACTGCACAGTTTCAGATGAACCATTGTTGATGATCAATCATATAAATGTCTAGGTACAATTTGAAACCTTCACATCTGGGGAAAAATTAAATGTATAACAATCATTTTAAAGAATCTTATTTGTTTTGCTCTTCATTTATTTATTTGCTAGTTACAGTACTCCTTTGTGTACATCTGAAAGATGAATGACAGCTTAAGTTTAACAAAAGATATTGAGTTTGTAATTTAATATATTATTGTTTCAACATTGAGAGACTTTGTTTTTGATCTGTTTTGTAGAGCCGCTGCACATTGGATGGCCTTATAAATCTAAATTATAAATAAATAAATAAATAAATAAATAAATAAATAAATAAATAAATAAATAAATAAATAAATACATACATACATACATACATACATGCATGCATGCATGCATGCATGCATGCATGCATACATACATACATGGCAGAAAAAGACATTGCCATTACACTTAAACAAAAGTAACTTCATAAAGTTGTTAAGATTCATAATTTTTATGACAAGCCTTAAAAAAATCAGTATCTGACTGTAACTCCAGTTATTATGTTAACTTTTAAAAGAAAAACAAACAAACAAAATTTAAATACCACAGCATCAAAAACCATGAGGTGAAAAGAAAGCAGGAATACCAGTCAAGATGCCTTCTCCCTTATTTCACCAGAGCCGTTACACCTTTTCCAGTTGTATCACTGTGATCACTAGTTAGGTCGCTCTCCCAAAATGATAGTGGGGGGTGGTGGTGGTCCGCTGTGTATCCTGAAAACACAGCCATTGAGTTGGACTTTGAAATCCTGTGGATCATTTTTCATACTCAAGACTGAATGTGACATTGGTCTTGAGTTGCCATTGAAAAGAACAACCCTGTTTCTTTGTAGGCTGATGCAATTTAGTTATGAATTTCCTCAGATCACCAACATATTGCCCTCGTATGGACAAAAAGATGGCGCGGTAAATTGCATTTTCATGTTATTAAATTATGCTTATCCAGGGGATCCTGGAGACTATTTCGAAAAGAGCAATCAAAACAAAAGCCTTCTGAATATATGGCACCTTAGCAAAGCTTGGGACTACAATTCTCCTTAGCCCCAGGTAGTATTGCTGATTGTCAGAGAAAATGGGATTTGAATTCTAAAATAGTTGGTGGGCACTAGCTTGGGGAAAATTGGCTCATTCAAATGTCATTTTCAGGTTTAGAGTTCAGTAGATTAAAACCAATATTGTCATTTAATGTTGCTTATCACCATTAAATCCTTAGGAGAGAAAATATGGACTCCTTTTTTAGCCTTTCATCAGACAGTGGCTGCTCTAAATCCTGACAAGAACATAGCACATTTTAATTAGTAAGGCTGTCTGACCCTTCACAGCACCAACACTTAACCTCACAGAGAAAAAGGCTCTAAACTGCCTAAGTGAAGTAACAGAAGGAATTATTGAAATTGGATTAAGACTTTAGCATGTTTGTGGAGAGACAACACTTTTGCTGGACAGATCTTACTTATATCCCTTTTACTGCAATAGGAAAGGGCATGATTTAGTGACTCATTTAGAAGGGCCTGAGCTGTTGAATCATCCAGTCTTAGTTTTTCTTGGAAGCTCTTCCTTTTAAATATTGGGTGAAGTTAATTTATTAGTGGTAAAAGCAGTTAGAGGAGGAGGAGGAGAAACTACAATTAAGTAATTGGTAAGGAAGAAGGTAGGAAAAAAATTGTTGGTTGGGCAAAATGTTAGAGAAAATAATCGTGAAAGTACCGGGCTCAAAAGCAAATGTGCTATAAAGTCGAGGGAAAAAAAAACCTGTTTTGGTTTGAAGTGAGAATGACATTCAAGGTATTTCATCTTTGCAAATCAAATAGTAGGAAAATAGGATGACTTCTTAAGAATAGAGTATAAGTGTGCCAATTTGCCCACAGGAATCTCCCCAATGCCTGTCAGGCTCCATGCCCTGACTTTTAAACTACCTTTTAATTTAAACCCTCAGAAAGTTTACATGTTGCGAAACAAAGCAGCAGTCCGCAATATATAGCACAAACCATTTTTTTAAAAAAATGTCGCTAGGCACAAAATAAGACTCATAGGTTTTCTTATAAAATAGAAACGATGTGTAGCTGTAGTACAATGATTTGTTTGGAACTCTATCCATCTTTCCAGAAATAGGAGACAGGTAAGCGAAATTGATAGGAAGCATCCTACCAATGGGAAGGCATTGGCAAATAACATTTTGTAAATTGGTGCATTACAATTATATTTACCATGACAGTCATACCATATTATAGATGGATAAATCATCACATATAAATTGACACAACATTTTAATTTCTTCCATTTTCCTTTATTTTTTTAAAATTAGCAGTTTTAGCCTGAAAAAAAACATCTTCGCACTTTCTACTGTTCGCCGTCATTCCTTTCCTAGAAACTATTCTTAGCCTTCATTCTTAAGACTTGGGAAGGATAGATGTTAAACTAGTGGATTACTGTGCTATCCAGATGCTTTGGACAATAACTACTGCAGTCTCTTCCCACTGACCATGTTGTCCAAAGGAAATGAAAGTTCATTTCTATAATAGTTAAGAGGCCACAAAATCTACATCCAGCAGCATTTGCAGGTGCTGGGTGAATGATAAACAACTTCAAAATGCTGGGCATAATGAAGGCAATGAATATTTCTACTTATATTTGATTTTGGTAATCTTCCAGCAAGGGACCATATTTGGAGTAAATCATTAAGTTAGATAAAGGTAAACCATATTAATAAATCATGGATTGTTTAAACATGATTCTCCAGTGAATTATTTTCTATGTATAAGTGAAATTCAACACATTATGGAGCTTATTCTTGGTCCTGTTTTTTTTTTTGTATGAAGGATACAATAGTAATAACCAGTGCTTTTTTTCTAAAAAAAAAAAAAAAGATGCCGGAACTCACACATGTCATACAACCCGCCTTGCCTACCCTACAAGGTTCCATCCAAAAAAAGGTGCTGGAACTCCGTTCTGGGCGTTCTATGAGAAAAAAAGCCCTGGTAATAACTATTGAAAAATAAGCATATTGTTGCATTAAAAATGCCAAATCCTTCACTATCTGCACCAAGACTTTGCATACGCAGGTATACATGCAGTAAACTTTGGATCCTGTGCTTTCTCATTTATTGGTCAACATTGTCCAGTGGTGTGTGCAAGGTTTTCTTCTGCAGGCATCAACACTGAATACATAATGAGTGAAGGAGAATGACTCTTTCAGTGCTGATATTGCTTGAATTATGGAGCAGGATTCATAATATGCATTAGGTTTAAATGCTTAATGTATAAAAATAGCAGATCTTTACATACTTTTGCATAACTTATATTATATGAATGTTATTGATCTCTGAAATAGTTTCTAGGCCTAGATTATACAAAGCAGAATATCTAGAGATGCGGGGGTACAGATTGAAAAAACAAAGCAGACTAAAAACACCCATCCACTTATAGGATGCTAGTTATCTGGTTCATATGGCTTTCCAAATGATAAAAATTTTCTTTCAACAAGCAGCCTACCCATATCCCAAGTATTTAAATATTGTCAGATATTAATAAAGGAAGGGAAACAAGATATCTGAAATGGGGCCATCAGGGTTCAGAAATTAGATCACATAATGGATGCTTCTTTTTATATTATGGAGGAGGCAGCGAGTTTTCTTGTATTTTGTTGGCAATGTAATGGCCAAAATAACAGAGATGTCCATTTATTCTCTCTCTCTCTCTCTCCCTTCCTCCCTCCCTCTCCTGCCTGCCTGCCTGCCTGCCTGTTTGTCTGTCTCTATCCAATTTATTTGCCATCTCATGATTCAGGTGAATCTTTTTGTTTGTTTGTTTCTGGCTTTTGGTGCTATTAGTAGCTTTTCTGCATGCCACAGTGTTTCTGACTGTGGTTAGCTTGTCTCATAATACAAAGTAACAGTGTTTTCCAATAACGTTTTACAAAAACCTATTTCAACAGAGCTTGGAAAGAATCCATATTACTATTATTTTAATAACTTTAAAAATTTTGTTCTAACTTTTCTTTTTATCAAGCAGGGACTGTACTTAAAAGATTTGACTTTATTTATTTTCATCAATTGAAAGAAAATTTTGAAATATTTTCTATTTTTTTTTTTTTAAAAGGGACATCTTAGAATACAAATTGACATTACTTCCTGAGCCAAATGTTTGCTTGTATTTATAGCAAATATCAGTACAGATGAAAATATAGATGAAAAGAAGACATTAAAGAATAATGTGTATATTATAGAAGTATTAGGGTAATTTATGAATCAGGAAGGTGTCTATTCAAATCTTATTCAACCATTAACTTGCCAGCTCATCTATTTCTCAGTAGTTCGAAACTCTTGTCTAATTTGCAATATGAGGTATAATAATAATAATTTGTCATGGTAGACTGTATGTGAAATAATGCAGGTTAGCACTTTGAACAGAGGAAACACACAAGAGAGAACCTCAAAGGACACTGAAGATTTTATTGAGTTTGGGTCAACAACTTTCCTGATTAGCATCAGCCACAATGCAGAAGACTCTTTTGCTTAATTAGTGTCCCTGTAAAACTTAAACATCTTATGAAATAATAGCTAAAAATATGTTTTAATTATGAACTGCTCATTTGCAAAAAAACCAAAAACCCACAAAAGTTTAAATATAAAAACTAACAATTTCATATTTGAGGTTTTATCATTAGCAAGTCCATGCAGGTATTTATCATTTGATTTCTCAAATTTTCTTCTTTTACTACAAAGTCTTTTCTTTTTAAAATCTTTTCTTTAGAATGTGTTTTGCTTTTCTCTTGAGGATACTTTTGACCTTACTTTGTAAAGTCAAGGTAATTAATTAAGGTATGATTGAGGTATCTGTCAAACATTGAAAAAAGTGCTTTGGAACTTGTCAAACTGCAGCGCTTCTTTAATATTCAGGAAAACCGATGACCTTTCTCAAACTTTCTGTAAGATTGCAAAAATATTGTTGCTGTTTTAAGGTGCTGACTTATTCAAATTAATGCAAGTTTTAAAACTACCACATCTTTTCTTCAGGCAAGTATGTAAACTTGAACAAAAGCTTTCATTTGACCCAGTTTTGAAGAAAGCATAACTCTAGTCAAGTTGATGTTTTTTTCCCCTGTATCCTTCTCTCACAGTTTCTCCACACATCTTTCCATGAGCTCTTCTAGCATGCTGGAGGCAGTTCTTTGTTTTGAGCTGAGACAAGGGGGATCACTCATGATGTGCTCCTTAACTGAAGCATGAGCATCAGAAGAGCTTAGCCTCTTAGAGAGACTGTTATTCAATGTAGACCGGAACACTTATTGTATCCCTTGGTCATTTTGAACCGAAGCATATGAAATTCCAATAAAAATTCTTCATATAACATAATAAACATTTCGTATAACAAAATAAAATAAAATTGAATGCTGATGGTTAAAAATGCATTCAACTGTTCAAGCAAATTACTGGTCTCACTGATCCTACATCTTTCCCTCTTTAGCACTTTGAACATTTTAAAGCACTGCCCATTCATTACATGTATGCCCTCATTTTCTTTCACACTAAATCTGATTGATATTCCCTTTTGGTCACCTTTCTATGGCTACGGGTGCAAGGCCACTGAATGCAGCAGTTTCAGACCACACCTACTAATCCTCTAACAACATCACCTTACTACTACCAGCCTTACTGGAACTTGAGTCCATCTCTTGCATGCACAATGCATCTTCGCTACCTGCCTACTAATGTTCATTGACATTTGATCAAAGAAAAACTTTTGTACAGTTGAAGGACACAGTGCAACAGATCATTGTTGTGCCTAAATGCTATCTTTACTTTTCAGTTAAAAATATTTGAGAAGAAATTCTGTGTGCATTTTGCATGGAAATGGTTATTTGGATGAAATACAAGGGGCAAATGAAGTACTATTCCATGAAGCTGTTGTGCGTAACCCAACATATTGGGTATGTTGGTATTTGTCAAACAATTTTGTCTCTCCATATCATTTTCTTAAAGTAGCCACAAAACAATTATTGTCCTGTGAAATAAATCTATCATCTGTCTGTCTGTCTGTCTGTCTGTCTGTCTGTCTGTCTGTCTGTCTGTCTATCATCTATCTATCTATTTTGTAACTGAGATGTCTTCCTTGATCCTGTTCATAAACTGTGGATTGTACCATATATCTACAATAAGTTGTAACTGCTAAATGGTTAAATAAATAGGAATTAGCATATAGTGACATATCCATCCATTTAGAAATCTGCAAGGGGTCAGTAAAGAGATGAAATGAATATCATCATGTTGAGATGCAAACTATGCCTTTACTACTTTCGAGTGATTTTGCAACACATGTAGGGGGGGGGAGAGCTTGCATCATGATATCACAATATGATTATTGGCTTGGGGGTAACTGTGGTTAGGAATGGATGCCTATGGAGATATTCTTGTTTGTTATTCAGACATGCCTGATGGCAGCTTACATTTTTGTTATATTAAAAACAGCAGGAGGCTCCAACATTTCATTCCTAAGCAAAAAAAATAATAATAGATATATTATGTTGACTTTTCTCATATAATTTATACTAACACATTCAGAGATTAATCATGCATATGTCATAATGCATTACAAAATCCATTTCATTATACTGTAATGCTGGGTTCTTGGTGTATTGATGCATAACAAAATGTTTGCATTTCTTTTCCTTGGTGATTCCAGTAATTATTTCTGTGTGGATTTATTTTTGCAAAAAGAGAGGGAGGAAGGGAGGGAGAGGGAGAGGGAGAGGGAGAGGGAGAGAGAGAGAGAGAGAGAGAGAGAGAGAGAGAGAGAGAGAGAGAGAGAGAGAGAGAGA
>NW_015387124.1:208092-256765 GCF_001527695.2 Protobothrops mucrosquamatus | reverse complement strand
GCAGAACAGAAAACTAAGTTTTGCAAAAATACATCAATAAATCCCAACTCATGTTACTCATGTTTCATCAATCAATAGGCAACAGAGCTTCAGAGTGAGCTCATGGAATTTCTCCAGTCATCTGCACTTTAGGCATATGGAATTTCGAGGAGAAAGACATCAGTCTTTTTGCTCTCTAATTGTAAATTAATAAATCAGAGATGTTGACAGTACTGGAATCTTAGGGCAAAGTCCCACAACATGCACCCCCATCTCTTTGATTATATAAATGTCAAGAGGGCATATCTCAATTGCAATATATAATTTAAGTTTATAGGCCAGTGATGGCGAACCTTTTAGAGACAGAGTGCCTAAACTGCAACCCAAAATCCACTTATGCATCATCGAGTGCCTGGTGGGTGTGGCCCATTGGTGGGCATGGCTGCGGTGGTAACGGCAGACTGGGTGGGACTAAAAAGTTCAATCAATCAATTTCAACTTTGCAAGATCTTTTTTTTTCCCACGAGAAGTTGAAATTGACTGATTGAACCTTTTTTTTTTTTTTTTTTTTGCACATGGCGGTGGAGGCCTAAAGCGAAAAGGTTTTATAAAACCCAGCTGAAGGCCTAGGACTGGGACGACGGCGTGCGTGCCCACAGAGAGGGCTCTGAGTGCCGCCTCTGGCACCCGTGCCATAGGTTCGCCACCACTGTTATAGGCAATGGAATCAAGATCCCTATTTGTCCTGATCAAGTACTATAAATAAGAATTGTTATGATGGAAAATTTATTACCTTATAAATAAATGACAGTATGTAATTTCACATCCATATGATCAGAAACCTAAGTGTTTTATTGTACTACAAAGTTCCTGAAATACCTATTTTTGATAATTCCTCTATCACCCTAAGGTTGGCCATTTACTGCTACCTAAGGAAAGAAAACTTCATTATGAGGTATAGACAGCCAAGATTCATGAGAGAGAGACCTGAATTCACCAAAAATGCACAATGTGCTAACATACCTCTTAATAAGGAATTTATGTATGTATGTATGTATGTATGTATGTATGAATGAATGAATGTATGTATGTATGTATGTATGTATTTATTTATTTATTTATTTATTCATTCATTCATTCATTCATTCATTCATTCATTCATTCATTCATCTCCATTTTTATTCATTTATCTCCACTTTCATCCACAGGGAGTGGGAATGTATGCTAACTAATTAGCTCACTGTGCAAGGTTAAAACTAGGTATTGATTACTGTATATTGTGAGTGTGACAGTTGTTGTATGCAGCTCAGACTGTTAGCAATGTTGCACAACTTTCTATTTCTCATTAGTTATATTAATTAAATAATAGATATTAACTCTAGTATAGTTTTTAAAATTTGATTTCTATCAGGGTCAGACCTATGAAATTTTAGGGGTGGAACTATTATGTAAGAGTGATATCATTATTTTAAAAGGATTTATGTCCGGATTCTGCTACCTGTAGGTACTTGGAAACACAAATTATGATGCTATGCATCTTGTGTCACATATTTTTCACTATTAATATTGTGGAAGAGAAGTAATCACAGTGCTGTTATTTTTTGTGTCACTTAGTCTACATAATTTTGAATTCCAAATTTGGCTTTTAATTCTTAGGGTTATCATATTTTAATTTTTGTTTTACAAAAACAAAAGCTATTCAAATTTTTCATTTTTATCTTTCATTTTATAAGTTAAGACAGACACCATGGATATTTTAAAATATCCATGCTACTGGATATGTTAACAGTTATAACTGTAATGGTAGTTATTAATTTTACATGAATTTGGGATGAGAAAAATCCTAATTTAAATTTCCCTAAAAGCTGAAAACACATTTTTCTTAAGTGCTATTTTCAGGAATATATTTCAGATAGACAAAAGAGACGTGCAAAATGTAAAACTTTACAAGCCTTAAATGTCACCCATTAAACATGTAGTAGATGTTTTCTGGACTTTTATTAGCTGTTGTGTTCTCTCAGCCAACATAGTAATTTGAATAATTAATGGTACATTCTTGGGTCACCAACTGTCAATGATAGATCTATAAAATTTAGGATTCCCCCAACTCTTGAATTATCTTCTGAGATCTCAGAAGCTATTATTTGCTTCATTTCTCTGCCAGTTAATTATGTTTAGTAGGCTGTTCTTGCACACCAATAGCTATAAACATCATCTGCAGAACAGGATTAAATAGTATCAGTGAAATTGATAATTGATAACAATGTAAGAAGATTAGTTCATTTGTTTTGCTTTCTCTGCTTCCTAATTCTGTATTTCAGGGATATCAATGTGAATTCTAGTTCACATCAATTCAGGATAGATAATAATGAAGGATAACAGAAACTGATGTCCATCAATATGTGAGATGTATGTGTAACTTCTTCCCTCCTGTATTATGCATACCCGCAAATCTGAACCCACTTCAACTCTGTCTTCTGAAGGCAGGATATTCCTTTCATATACACAGATCATTCAACAATTCAAACAGAATATGCCTTCAGATTGGTGATAACTTACCAGCCATTACTGTCAGTAAACTATGGTTTATATGTTATGTAAATTCAATCAATTCTGGATCATCAAATGAACTATGATTAAAACAGATATTTAGATTAGCACAATATGTGATACTTTTATAATTACATACATTTATAATGTATTGCCACACTTTAGCAAAATTTGACATTAGACCAGGTATGTTACTTATATTTAATGTGTACAGCTGCAACCAAACTTCAAAGATTGTATTGTTTTGGGCTAAATAGCACACAAATGTTTCCCTAACATGCTCCTGTAGAAATTAATCTTTGTTCTCCTGCTGCTGCTTATTCCCTGTAGTCATTTTTTATATTTATATTTGATTTGTCTCTCCTTTCATAAGTTTTTGAGCTATGTCCTTCTTCATAAACAGCCTGGTATCCTGTTTTGCATTTTCCCATGTAACTGCAGCTAAAAGATTTGAGGATTTTTCCATTAATAATTCCCACACCCTTTTCCTGGCCAGTATGCTGTTTAAGAAGAATTGAGGTAATTTATTCAAGAATAGAGAACAGTAATAACTAAGGGGAAAAACCAAGTGTGCCAACAGAAAGAAAATGTGAGCTTGTCAGTGCTGACTGATTTACTTTTATAAAATATTTTAAAATATTCACCTTAACAGGAAATACAAAATATACTGTATGCTTGCTTTCTGTCCAACTTTCAGAGACCTACTCTTGCCATCATCTAGGTCTTCTGGTGTGCAATTTAAAAAAAGCAAGGCTATTCAAGTTTACCAGGATGTGATAGAAATGGGCATCTTTATTTTATGAAGATGCATTTTTTATGCGTTTGCAGAACCAATGCAGTAATCAATGAGAACCTGTCCTCAGTTTTCAATGGGGGCCTTCTCCGGTATTCTCAGTTTTGAAAGAATAGAATAGAATAGAATAGAATAGAATAGAACTGGAAGGGACCTTGGAGATCTTCTAATCCAGCCCCCGGCTCAAGCAGGAGAACCTATACCATCTCAGACAAGTGACTGTCTAGCTTCTTCTTAAAAATCTCCAGTGATGGAGTACCTATGATTTCTGGAGGCAAGCTGTTCCACTGGTTAATTGTCCTCACTGTCAGGAAGTTTCTCCTTAATTCCAGGTTGCTTCTCTCTTTGATCAGTTTCCAACCATTGTTTCTTGTCCTGCCCTCTGGTGCTTTGGAGAATAACATGACCCCCTCTTCTTTGTGGCAGCCCCTCAAATACTGGAACACTGCTGTCATGTCTCCTCTATTTCTTCTTTTCTTTAGACTAGCCAAACTCGAGTCCTGCAGCCATTCTTCGTATTTTTTAATCTCCAGGCCTTTGATCATCTTAGTTGCTCTTCTCTGAATTTTTTCCAAAATCTCAACATCTTTTTTGTGATATGGTGACCAAAATTGGCTGCAGTATTCCAGGTGTAGTCTTACTAGGGTTTTATAAAGCGCCTTTAATCTAGTTTCTCACTGATTGTAAACTATGTGGTATGGTGAAATAGCTTCAAAGATATTAGGATATACACACCAGTTTCAAACCATGAGCTAGTAAATTCTTAATTCCTAATTTGTTTGGGAACATATAATTGTTATTTACTAAATGAGAAACTGTGTTTACATATTGACTCTCAGCTCATTTTTCTATTCAGGTAAAGTTGAGACCATGCAAACTGCTAATTTGGATTTGGCTTGTGTATCATTGACCTGGCTTATCTTTTTGGTTACTTTCATATATAGATGCTATGAAAACCTTTACACTGGAATTTAAAAAAAATATTTGAAATAATTCCTGACATGGTACCCATATTACTAAGAATCAATTTTATATCTCTAATACACCAGTGGAAACTAAAAAAAGTCAGGACTCATTATTTATGATTGAAAAACTTAACTGGAAATTTGAGTTACATTCATACGTAGAAAAGAAGAGAAAATTGTTTCATTACTGTTGCATGTGACCTTTAGACTGGGTTTAGAGCTTGCACTAAAACATGTTTTGTTTTAATCATTGTTTATTGAATCAATTACAATTGGATTGATTTACATATCTCATTGATCCATAAACCATGAGTTACTAACCAAATTCACACTTCTGGTGGAATCTGTACAAGCCACAGTGGTGAAAGGAACACAACATTGTCTTCTTGCTCCCTTTCTGACTACTAAAAAGGATATAAAACTGAAAAATTAACTGTGATTTTGGCCATCAAGCTAGCTGGGGAGGTGTCTTGCAGTGTCTAAAAATGGCAAGTTGACCATCCCTGACCTATAATACTTTTTAAAAAATGAAAAATAATTATTCGTATTTAAAAAGACACAAAATGTTAAAGTTGCTTCTAAATACTTCTTTGGATAAAAATGTCATAAATCAATCAATGGGACACTATTCTTTATATTGAAGCTTTAAAAAAATCTATTTAATCCATAGAACCATAGAACATCAGAGATGTTCTAGTCCAACTGCCTGCTCAAAGCAGGAGTCTTATACCATCCCAGCCAAATGGTTGTCCAATCTGTTTTTGAAAACTGCTAGCGGTGGAACACCCACAATGCCAGGAGGCCATTGATTTATTGTTCTCACTGTCAGAAACTTTCTCCTTACTTCTAGGTGATATCTCTCTTTGACAAATTTCCACCCATTACTTCTCATCCTGCCCTCTGGAATTCTAGAGAATAAGTCAATCCCCTCTTCTTTGTAACAGCCCTCAAGTACTGGAAGACAGTTATCATGTCCCCCCGATTCTTCTGTTCAATAGACTGGACATACCTAGGTCCATCAACCATTCATTGTACTATTTAACCTGCAGACTCTTTATCATTTTTATTGCTCTTCTCTGCACATTTCCTGAGTCTCAACACCTTTTTTGTATCATGGTGACCAGAACTGGATTCAATATTCCAAGTGTGGCCTCACTGGTGCAGTGTAAAGTGGTATTATCGCTTCTCATTATCTTGACACTATCCCTCTGTTGATGCAGCCTAAGACTGCATTGGCTTTTTGGCAACTACAGGACACTGCTGGCTCATATTTAAATGGTGACTCATTAGAACACCTAGATCCAGAAGACTTCTGGTTAGATGTTGTGGTGTGACGGGTGCAGGAAGATGGGGCTCTGTCTTCCATGTTCAATTTTGCCCCGCTGGCAACCCCAAAAAGGGTCGAACATTGCCCCAGAGAGATGACAAAGGATGGGACCCTCGTCGATCATGGAGGGCAGTGGCCCTTCCTCTGGATCCGAGGAAGTCCTCCAAACTGGTAGGGGAAAGACTGGCTACATTTGTGTGGCCAGTCAGAAGCTGCTGACAACCGAAAATAAGCACTAACTAGCACTTTTTGAGCAACATGGATGGAACTGGGTGAGACTTTATCCTCTTTTATGACCTTAATACTAGAGAGGACCAAGGAAGCACTGGATGGTATAGTATTGGAACTAGACTGAGAAAGTTAATATGACCCATGAATTACCAATGGACCTAGACAACACATTGTTTATTAAGTACTCATGATTGTAAAATTAGAAAATTAATAAAATATTTATAAAAAAGAACACCTAGATCCCTCTCATAGTTAATACTGTTGAGCCAGGTATTACCTATTCTATACCTATGCATTTAGTTTTCCCTGACTAAATGCAGGACTTCACATTTCTCACCACTGGACTGCATCCTGGGATTCATATTCAAGTCTGTCAAGATTCTTCTGGATCTTGAGCTTACCTTCCAAAGTATTAACTAATTCCCCCAGTTTGGTGCCATCTGCAAATTTAATGACTTCCCCTTCTATCCCCTCATCTAGCTTTTTTATGAAGATATTGAGGAGTATTGGGCCCAAGACAGAATCTTGAGGTTCCCTATTGCATACTTCCTTCCATGTAGACAGAAAGACTACCTTCTGAGTATGTATTGTGAAATATTGCATTTATTTATTTATTTGATTCATTCTGCCTTTTTATTTTTGGTCAGCTTAAGGCAGTGCACATACCTAATCTCCTCCCTCCTATTTTCCTCATAACCACAGCCCTATAAGATGGGTTGGCAGTGAATGACTGAGCCAAAGTCACCCTGCTGGCTTTTATAGCAGAATTTTCTAGGTGGCTCATTATTTAATATAAAATGTTACAAATACATTCAGGAATACAAATGTTACACCTGAAAGTTGTCAAGTTATTCATATATATTTTTCTTTTGTTTTTCCCCGATTTTGAGTATGCAAAGAAACACCGAGAGGACGTTCTGTGCATGCATCCACAGCATTATTATAATAGAATGCTTTCTTAGTTTCTGCTGGCTCTCAAATATCTTTCAAGAGATCTGCAGGTTAAGTCAATGTTCCCTTTCTCTTAGATTTGTTGACATAAGTGGATCTCAGGGGTCCCTGAGGGAGTAACTATTGTCTAGGCTTTAACTATGCTGAGTGGAATAAACTTTGTTTACTCTAGTTATCACCAGGTTAAGATGAAGAGAAAGCAAGCGAAGCATTTTAAGCTGTGTAGAAGTTCGCTTTACTTAGTTTTATTTGAAGAGTTTCTTTGATATAAAAAAAGCTTATTTGAAATATCTCTCTCTCTTTCTCTCTCTCTCTTTCTTTCCTTTCTTCCTCATTCACAAACAGTTATCTAAACATAGATATAGGTATCTATAGTCATATTATAATGAAAAGCTAAAAGGATTTGCACACTGTATAATTTAATAAACCATAATTGGTTGAATCCACGCAACACATGAAATCATATACCATTATATTACAAAACATAATAATGGTGTTTCAGACAAGCTATCATACAAGTTTATCTGATGTGTGAACTAGGCCTTCTCTTTCAGTTTTGTATGTGATGCTCTTACCAGTTCTGTATTACATGAAAGAATAAGCCTTGGTCTTAACTGAGGCTGAAGGACACTGAAGGATAATGAAAGAATGACAGAGAAAGGAAGGAAGGAAAGAGAGGGAGGAAAGAAAGGAGTGTAGGAAGGAAGGATAAGGAAGAAAAGAAAGAAGGAACAGTGAAGAAAGAAGGGATGGAAGATGCCCATTTGTGATAATTTTGTTTCTCTGTTTAGACAAAGATATTTCTGAAATGATGAGACAATGGGGCATGATTTGTCCAGTTTTTAACCATACCATGGTCTCTTATATTACATTCTTCATAATAATTTTTTTCTCTATATGCACATTATGCAATATCTTTATTTCAGGCTCATTTTTCCAGCAGTCATGCTGTTATATGCTTCTCCCCTGATTCATAGCATCTTTCAGTTTATTTTTCCAACCATCCTTTTTCATACTGCTTAAATAGCATAATCCTTTATGGCATATTATAAAGTAAATCTTTTCATACTGTTCTGAAGAATATACACATGGTTTTTCCTTTTCTTCTACGGGAGATAAATTTGATATATTTTCATACTCATAATTTCTCTACCTCCAATTATTCCATTCGTACCCTAATTTCTTTCGCTTTTTTCATTTTCTTCCATATCCATTTTTTCTTTCAAGATTTACTCTTATCAATGGCAAAACACTATCTCCCAACAGTCAGAACCTCTGATCACCCTTTCAATCTTTCCCAATAAAAAACCCAAATCATGCTTTCAAATCTATGTTCATTCATTTGCTGGCTGTACTTATGAACAGATTTATGCTTTTAAAAAATATCCAAATTGGTTCTTATTCTAAGCAGATACATACCAGCCACCCTTCCCATTCATTCTTGAGTCTCCAAATGGCCCAATTACTTCCTTATGCTTCTTTGCCCCATTCATATGCATGCATATCATTCATGTTGTCCAAAAGTATATTTTTTTTTCTCCTGGATCATTTTCAGAATGTTGAAGTTTTTTTCCCCAAATTCCTTCTTAGTTCTTTCATTACAACCATTCTCTGGAGTGTAACATGCAACTGAAAGATTCCTACCTTCAGAGTCACTCACAGCAAGCTAGGTAATGCCAATTAATACTTTATAACATAAATTGAAGACTTCTTTTTTATAATTAAAACTATATTCTCATAAAAAATGTTACAGTCTTTGACCATAAATCCAGTAGAATAAGTAAAACCTGGTGCATAATAAAACATTAAACAGAGCAAGATTATATCTGCAGATAATCATTCTGTCCCAAGATGGTGACCTTCTCATAACATATGTCTGGATAAGTTGCACACCCATATTTTTACTTCCCTAAATGCATTTATTATCTTTACTCTGCAAGATCAGGCTATTTTCAATCAGATCTGTAGGTCTTCCAGCTGGCAAAGTTGAATCAACTGAGAGGCAAGAGCAAAATTACATGTTGTGATGTCAAGCATCGCTGGTAATCCCTGAAAGTAGTAGTCATACATTTCCCATTCCTTTGTGCCTAATTGGGCACAATAAAATAAAATATGGTTCATGATCAAATTGTTCCAATCTGCCTGCTGCATGCCATTTGAGTGTCTGCATTTATCTGTGAGAGTATGTGTGTATATTTTTGTCCAAAAGAAAAGGTTTGTGAATTTTTGGACTATTAAATTTTGTGTTTAGGGTAAAAATATATGTTTTAAAACTCATTACTGTTTCCATTTAGCATAATTATTGAGTTAGAAATGTTGGTGTAATTTAAATGATATCCAATTTTATATTAGAAACAATTTTACCTTCCCATCTATTTAAAAAAGTAAAAGAAATACAGTATATTGGACACAATACTGAAAATAACAAAGGAAACTCTTGTGGCTTTATCAAATAGTTGTGGCTTTTCAGCCTTAGAAGTTCACAGAATCATTTCTAATTCAGTTAGTGTAAAGAGTGATGCATTATTCAACATCTTGATTGTCTATTCCAATTTAGTCTGAACTGAACTGTATGATTGATTTGGTTGTCCACTTTGGTTAAGAAAACGAGTAGTAGTCCTATCATAAGTAATTGCATACTTTCAGTTCCTTCAGTCTGAGATAGGCATTAGTCATTTGGACTTCATGCTTAGACTTACCTGCTTGAGAGCCTTGTGTTATACCAATTGTTTTCAGGCACCCCTTTATGCTGATTACATTTAGATATATGCTGCATGAAGCATTATTTCATCTATATACGTACTACTAAAACTCTCATCTCTGTTTGATACTTTGGAAAAACTTTCTCAATGAAGTACCTCAAATGGCCTAACTTACAGAATGCCAGGATCCATTACTCCTGAGGGAATGAAATTTCAGATTTATTTTTTTTTGCTTCAGTGCTGTTGTTTAGCATCTTAGGGAGTGGAATGGAGAGAGGAAGGAAGGAAGGAAGGAAGGAAGGAAGGAAGGAAGGAAGGAAGGAAGGAAGGAAGGAAGGAAGGAAGGAAGGAAGGAAGGAAGGAAGGAAGGAAGGAAGCTATTAATGCCAGAAGAATCAAGGCAGATGAGCTGTCAGGAACAATACATGTTCTAAGTCAAGGGTGTCAAATTGCGGACCTGCAGGCTGGATGCGTCATGCTGAAACTGCACCCACCCCATTGCTGGCAATGGAAAAAAAGTCACAATACATCGCAACACGTCATGTGACATTGCGAGTTTGACACCCCTGTTCTAAGTGATATGTTCAAAGGTTTACAGCTCCAGACACTTTTATAACAAGACTTGACCAGTCCAACAAAGCTAGGCCAGTCTGGAGTAGCACTTATCTTATGCCTCCTGAACACCTATACCTATTTTTCTCCTGAAATATCATTATTTCATCTACCAAAAAAAATCATATTTGTTTGGGCTATCATTGGCCCATCAGTCATTGTTGTGAGAATCACACATTGTGCATTCTTCAAAGATGTCATTTTTCAAATGGTAGGTAGGCTGATTTTTTTTCCAGAATAAACCTTTCTGTTTCTATGGCCTGCTCTTATTGAGAATCACTTCTTCATCTTGCACGTGTGTTCTCTAACAAATACTTCATAGCCAGCTACAAAGTATCCACTTATATTACGGCATTGTATAATAAATGGCACTGAATACTAGCAACAATATTTTGGCATTAACAAATACATCCTAAATCTCTTCTAACAGAAGAGAATAGAAATAGAAGTACTCCTTTCTGACTGAAAATCATTGCTAAAGCTAAAGAATGCCTATTTATTTTGCAGCTTTGCAGCAGGAATATGAATACCAACTGCAAATCAAACACTAATGCATGATAATATTTACATTGCTTTTTGAACAAATGTCCATACTTGGTAAAATCGCAGAATTGATAGTCAAGCCAACCCTCTTAAACTTCTCATTATAAATTAAAACATATAAATCTAGTAACATGCTAAAATAACATTTGAATTAAGGAAATTATTCTAAAGAGAAATGAGCTTTTAATAGATGTATTACCTTTATTCTTTCTCTAGTCATAGGAAAACTAATTCTGACTGAAACTTATTATGTGCAAGGAAAAACAAAGCAAATATATCCTGCCATTGCCATGCCCATGATCATCATCACCATCACCATCGTCATCGTCGTCATCACAATAATCATTTGTCTTATTTTGCTGCTGCCGCTGCTTCTGTTTACTATCCATGCAGGCAAATGGTTTTCATGGAAAAGGTTAGATATGTTGAAAGGAAGTTCCATTGCTTTAAGAGGAAGTAAGGCCTGACATCAACAGGAAGTTCTGTACTGTTCAGCTACTGTGACTCTCAAGAGGAAAACCCTGTGAAACAATTTGGCCAGTAATTTAAAGCTAGTATACAGGAAGGGAATATGCACTGGTGTGTGTAGAAGAGAGGAAATGATAAATGCTACCTGGTATGACATGGACCAGAGATAGTGGAGCAAAAAGAATACTTTGTTTTTCCTTAAGCTAGGTCTGAGCCTCTGATTTGCCAAATGGAAAACAAAACAGAGAACAAATCAGAGTAAAAAAAATGTGTGTGGGGTGGTGGCAGCAGCTAGGGATTGCAGCTGGAGAGAGCTGAATTTATGGGTCAATATATCAGGCACCTGACTTTTTGTTGTTAGAAGTCGAAGAAAATGTTCAGATTTTTCTATTTAAAGCAAGGTTTCTCAAAAGGGGTCAATATTGACTTCCAAGGGTCCATGGGACTATCCATTGTTCTTGTTGACATTGTTGTTATTTATAGTACTATGAGTTAAAGTATTTATTAAATGGTTTTCATATAATAAATGGGGGTTGATGAACAGTCTGAAACTTCATGAGTGAGTCAATAAGCTGAAAGATTTGAGGACCTCTGACCTAAAACATTAGTGGAAAGGTATCTAAATTGATATATTTAAATGTTAAAACTGTGTTGGAAATAAGAACTACTGCTTTCCTCAAAAATGCAACACTCTATTCACCTTTGTTGTTTTAATTCATCTTTCTACTTTTATGGCAACTAAAGTTTTGGTTTTTCAAAAGGGTTTTAAGGATGGGAATAGGAATGAGTGGTCTACCCACAACAAACAGTTCATTAACTGATTTTTTGGCTTTGAATGAATGCTTAAGGATAGGAATAGGAGTATTGTATCTCTTAGAAATCTCTTGTTCATCTCTTCATATCCTGCACATAAATGATTTGACTTTCTGTAATCCTCCAGTAGATTTGGAAGCTGAACTGTATTACCCCTTCATCTTTTGATCATTTCCCAACCCTGAATTAAAAGACGCTGGGTTGGAGGGAAGAACAATACAAACTTCTTATGATCTGTCCCATAACTTGGGAATTCTGAACCAACTGTATCTGAAATACACCATAAAGCAATCCAGTGTGAATGAAGCATGTTAAACCAAAGTATTTTATCCAAGACCATGTGTAATGAAAGCATAAGCATGTATACTCAAAACAAATTGCACCGAGGTATGGAAAAATTCCTTATAAATACCTTTATATAAATACTTACATATGTTTATTATATAGAGAATTTTCCATGGTTTTTTTCCCTTTGTTTTATCATGGTTGCTTTTCCATTTTCTATATTTGTAATTTAAAATTTCACATTTACCAGGGTTTTGCCCAGATGGAATCACAGGACAATGCATAAGAGAAAATAATAACTTTGTTTTTTTGATTGATTTGTGTGCTGCCCATCTCGTCTAGACTGATTTAATTCAACAATAATTCACATTAATGTACTAATAAGGTCAACCTGAAATACAATGTAAAATGTTTGGAATCCATAGAAAACATAGGGAACCAAACTAATAAAAACATTGAAATAAACTCAGAGAAAATATTTTATTTGATATTTTTGATGGAAGATTCATTTAAGCAATTGCAGATGATACATACAAAGAGTCTCATTTTGTAAACCTAGTTCTGGCTACTTCTGCATGAGTAGCTACAACAGTTCAAATTTGGGTAGAAGTGATATGCATGTACTGTCCAGTCAAGACACTATATTATAAGCAAATCCTTTCTATAAGAAACAACCCTTGAAATAAAATATGTCTGGCAAGTTTAAGAGAAGCTAAATTGAATTGGTCTCCCATTAAGGATCTGCAGTAAAAGAATATCTAGGACTTATTTTGTCATTTAATTGGTGTTGGGAGGTTTGTAAGCAAAAGAATATGGAACTTTATCACCAACTGCAGTTTCTCTGGTTCAGGAAGTATCTAAATTATCTTAATTGATGTGAGGTCTAGTGGATGAAACTGTAATCAAATGCAAGACCAAAAAAAAAACTTTTAAAAGGATAAAGTAAACCTGGGAAGACTGTGTATCATTCTAAACCTATTTATATCTTTATTTTTTGTGGAACAGGATAATCACTGATTCCTATGTTTATTTCTCTTTTTATAAAAATATCATTTATCACAGCATTTCTTTGAGGTTTAATTATTTTATTTCATTTCCTCAAACAGGCAGACTTAGATTCAGTATTTGAAAAACCATGCTATAATAAGAGTAGTTAAGTAACAGAATAAAGACTGAGTTATAGATAAATACTAATATTCCCTTATTTGGTGGTGTGAATTTTCTTTTTGAAGTGTTTAAGCAATGTTGGGTTCTTAACCATTTTGTCATTGATGACTGGCACTATGGCTGAGTCTCCAAAAGAATATTCATTACCTCTTAATTTTTTATTATATGCAGTGCATTTACTGGATTTATTTCAACAGTCATCTACCAGTTATTGTGATTTAAATAGTCAAATGATGACAAAAACGGGAGATGAAATTACCCATTATTTTATTTTTCACAATCATTGGAAAAGTTTGAAGTTCTGCCCAGATTTGGTGGGTTTTTTCCATAAATGAAGCTATTGTTATTTTTTCTTTGTGTTATTGCTTCTGCCACTTCTGTTCCTTTTTCATTCTAATTATAGTGGTGGAATTTGGTGCTTTTCCTATTAACTTATAGAATGCCTCCCAACTTCAGTTACTAATTTCACAAAATACTATAGATCAGTTCAATGTCTCCCTTAAGTTAACTCTTATGCTTAAAGTGTTGCCTTTCCACCCACTTCCATTTATTTGTGATTTCCATTTATACTTTTTCCTGGAGACTTTTTCAGACACTAAATTCCTGGAATTTTAGTTCCACTTTGAGGTCTAGCATGCCTGTATAGCTGTCTTTGTATGTTGCTTTATATAACAAAGCTGACTTAAGCTTTTAGTCAGCTTTGCAAGTCATTATACTAATCATTGGGACAAATTGCTGAACTATCTGATACTGTGACAAAATGAGAAAAATAGGATGATTACAGCTATAGTCTCCATTACATGATTCTAACAGAGCTAATGGCCTGTTCAAAGTTCAAAGAGAAACCTACATCAGTCAAATTAGAATGGATCATGGAAGCTTAAAAGGGGCTATTCATTTTTAAACCTGTTTGATGTTGGTTTGCTATCATCCTGTTCAAACACAGGTGTCTCAGACTTCCAGGACCCAAATGTAAACATTGGCACAGGAGTGTAGTAGGATACTGTTTTTCTCCTCTATAAATTAAATGATGAAAAGTGTTGAATTGATAGCTATGGGAATTAAAAGCCTTTTTTAAAATACACATTGAAGGATAGACATCTGTTCACACTGTTCTCTTTTGACAAGTTTTATCTTCTGAGCATGGGTCTGTTCAAGGGGAAAAGGGATAAGTCCATTTTTTAATAGCGACATCTATTAAGGATTATTAATTATAAGTTTCCACAATTAATGTTGTTAGAAAAAAGGAACATCTGTAAGATTTCTTAAAATGGCATTTGTGCTTAAGCTAAAATAAATGATGGAGAAAAATATAGCCCATTTGTCAATTAAAAAAAAGAATAGAATAGAGCTGGAAGGGACCTTGGAGGTCTTCTAGTCCATCCCCCTGCTCAAGCAGGAGAACCTATACCATTTTAGATAAGTGACTGTCTAGTCTCTTCTTAAAAACCTCCAGTGATGGAGCAGCCATGATTTCTTTCTTCTTTTTTTAAAATTTTTATTAAGTACAAAAGGAAAAAAGAAATAAAAAAACATTGAACGTAGTGTATCATCCTTGACATATATCTTTGTCTAATCATTCCATACTATACATATAAGAATAAATATCATATATTTATATGCAGCTATACATTTCTGATAATTTTCCTCTATTTATATCCCTTCTATCGATTTCCTTCTTTTTTTCCTCCATTTGTAAAATTTATTCCAAATTAGGTAGTATTCTGTTTCCTCCTGGTTTTTTAATTCTTTAGTCATCTTATCCAATTCTGCGCAATAAATTTTTTTTCTTATTAGCGCATCTCCGCTAGGCACTTTAGTTACTTTCCAATTTTGGGCAAACAAAATTCTTGCCACCATTATCACATGTATAATTAAATATATATCATCTTTGTTTATATTTTTTTCTAATATTCCTAGTAGTAGCATCTCTGATTTATATTGGATTTTTTGACCCGCCATTTCTGTTATCCATTTCCAAACTCTAAGCCAATAAACCTGTACTTTTTTACAAGCCCACCAAACATGGGAAAAAGTACCCTTTCCCCTTTTACACTTCCAGCAGAGTGGTGAGTAACCACTATACATTTTTGTGAGTCTAGCCGGTGACAGATGCCATCTATAAAGCATCTTATAAAGATTTTCCTTATAAGTTGTCGCCAATGTGATTTTATTGTTACGTTCCCAAATTTGCTGCCATTGGTCCAAATTTATAGTGTGTCCCAAATCTATTGCCCAGGTAACCATCGTTTCTTTGACTTGTTCCTCATATAATTTATATTCTAACATATATTTATATATATTTTTAATTTGTTTAAATTTATATATAAATATATATATATATATATATTTCAGAAATCGCCCACAATTTCTGAAGGCAAGCTGTTCCACTGGTTAATTGTCCTCACTGTTAGGAAGTTTCTCCTTAATTCCAGGTTGCTTCTCTGTTTGATTAATTTCCAACCATTGTTTCTTGTCCTGCCCTCTCGTGCTTTGCAGAATAGTTTGACCCCTTCTTTTTTGTGGCAGCCCCTCAAATATTGGAATGCTGCTATCATGTCACCCCTATTTCTTCTTTTCTTTAGACTAGCCAAACCCAAGTCCTGCAGCTGTTCTTCATATGTTTTAGTCTCCGGGCCTTTGATCATCTTAGTTGCTTAGTTTTTGTAGTATGGTGACCAAAATTGGTTGCAGTATTCCAGGTGTGGTCTTACTAGGATCTTATAAAACAGTACTAATACTTCGCATGATCTTGATTCTATGCCTCGTTTATACAAACCAGGATTGTATTAGCTTTTTGGCTGCTGCTGCATGCTGCTGGCTCATATTCAAGTGATCATCCACTAGGATTCCAAGTTCCCTCTCACAGTTATTGTTTTTGAGCCAGGTCAAAAACAGATATACTCAGTGGTGGGGAATTCAGCCGGTTCGCACCACTTCGGCAGAACCGGTAGCTAGTTTTTGGTGCCCAGGCCCAGAATGGACTTCCTGAAGCAGCATCCACACAGAGAACTGGTTGTTCACATATATGAATCCCACCACTGGGCGGGGGGAATGGTTTCGTGTGCACAACCTAAATCCCGCATATGCGCAAATGAAGCTTCGTACACTCACCTGCCGCTTTGGTGGCCCTATTTCCAACGGGCTGCAGCCCAGTAGCAGTCCACTGCCCAGGAGGTTGGGGACCTCTAACCTAGTGTATAACTCCTATGCAAAATGTACATTCAGTGGTCGGAATCATTATAAAATAATTAATAATAAAGTTGAGAGCATCATAATATTTATCCTATGCTACTCCAGGATCAGTTATTTCTGACATTAGGTAAATCAGTGCTTTTTTGTAAAAAAAAAAAAAAAAAAAAAAGGTGCCAGAACTCACACATGTCATACAATCCGCTTTGCCTACCCTATAAGGTTCCATCCCAAAAAGGTGTCGGAACTCCGTTCTGGGCGTTCTATGAGGTAAATGGCCCTTACAATAAAGGTGCATGCTTTGAAGGTCATGGTTTTCCTGCTTGTAACATCTAAGGTTATCTTGAACCATAGAAGAACTAGGTAAAGTAAAACTAGACTGCCTACTTGAAGCATCACTTATAAAGATAATGGTTAAGTGAGCAGATAATGTGAAAACCCCAATGCTTGGAAAATAGCAGGCCAAATGCTATCTCCAAAACATGAAGTAGAGCAGAAAGTGACCAGGAAAATTCTGCAGAAAATACAGCTTTTAAAAAAGATATATACAATTGGCTAACATCTCCTTGACATGCTACCGCTTTAAGGGATTTTTTAAGCTGTAGTTTAAAAAAAAGCTTTAATGACTTAATATGTTCACTGTGAGTTTTTTTCACCCAAGTAATATTAGGGGCCTATATTCTCTCTTTATTCCTCATCTGGTTTCTATTCTGGTTGTAAAATGAGGACCTTTTCCCTTCCTGGCAAAACTAGCAGAAACTTTGTGACACGGTTCCCTCTTCCAACTTCTAAGCATCCAGTATGGTTTCAATTATAGACATAAGTAGATTGGGAAATTCAGCCATGCCCCTCTTTTCCTCATATATAACAGTTTTCCTTTTTTTAAAAAAAAGTTCTGTCTACTGCCCCATGAAGAATGGAAAACTAGTTCATTTGTACATGTTGTTGGAAACAAAGACAGTTACTGCAAAAGTGTAATATATATAAGAGTTTCTTCTCTCTGTGTCTCTCTGAATTAGATTAATGTTGTGGTTCTTTTCCACTAAGAACTGCTGCAGACAATTTAGGAGAAAATTATCTCAGTACTTAGTGTGCTATGATTACCATTTTAAGCCCAGCTCCTGCTAGTACTGAGTCAGAGAGCTAAACTACTTCTGGATTTTGACGTTACTGAAAAAGAACATTTTTGTCCTCTGCTTTCATAGTCAATTCATTGAGAAGTTTGGGTTTGCAGGAAATTGATGCATAGCCCTTTAATCCTTGGAACTTGAGGTCAAGGCTTATAATTTTTGATCATAAGTGAAATGAGTGTCCGGTGAATGTTTCTTGACATCACAAAACCCACACTTTAGTCATAAGAAGCAGTTGTTCTGATGCAGAAGAGTTCAGGCTGGAAGAACAGCAGGAAATAGTCTGCATAAAAAAGGGGAGGAGCTCACTATCGTGGTGGTGGAAATAGAGGGTTGCATGCCAGATTTCATTACCAATCAAATGACTGAAGTAAGACAAGGAGGGGAAAAAAAGCTTAGCAATTTGATGTTTGAACCAGAAAAACAAAAGTATTTCTGGCCAGTTTGGAAGAAAATAGGACAAGAGTAAACAGAATAAGATTTTCTGCTGATTTAATTTTCTCCTGGAAAACCCAGGCAATTTTTACATGCCTTTCTCTCTTCTTGTATTTCCATATGAGAATATGTTTTCACTGTTAGATGTAATTCTTATTCCCATTGTTAAGCAGTTCACCATTAAAATGTTCCTAAAAATGATGATTTGCGAATTTCAAAATTTGAAGTATTTTGCTTTCTTGGGAGCTACATTATACTGATAATGATTTTATGGAGAGCAGACATATCCTGTCATTGTATGGAGCATGTTTAATGAGGTTTCTAAACTCGTAATCTGTAACTATCTTATCTTCTCCAAAATTAAGCAGCCACTATTGTTCATTCAAGCCAGAAACAGGAAGATCATATCTTATTTTAAGAATCTAGACATAACTCCACAGCAAACTGAGATTACAGTATGTCAAAATAATGAAATCTGAGTGGTGATGCCATGATATAAATCCCACATTTATGTACTTGCATCCTGACATATGCCAGAAATTCCCAAGTTCCAGGTTTTAGTTATTTTTATGTGTAGATGCCTATGAGTTACAGTTTACCAACAAATCAAGATGTCTGAATGGATTTACATTTGTGGTATAGTTCATTTAGCATATTAGAGATGTGAAAAAATATCCTTTTTAGCCACATGTTATAAATCACGTGGGATAAACTGTGTGGATATAAAAACCTTTCACACAAAATCATATTTTAAGACATATTTGCAGGGCTGCATCACAACATGGGCCTTGTTTGTGAGAGGCTATATGTATGGTTTTACACATAAATCCTCCATGATAATAGATCTTCCATGCAAGATGCAGAGTGGGTTCACATGTATCATTAAACCAGAGGTCAGCTTGTTCGGTTTTAGTGTAGCATGCTAAGAGAATTACAGTGTTTATAGATCATAGCTTAATAGCAGGTTATGCATATGACACTTATTAAAATGTGGTTTTCTTGTTTGTAGCATATCGTATGAAAATAGCCATTGTGGTTTAAAAACCTTGTTGTAGAGAATAATGTATTATATAAATGCAGCTATTTGTGTTTTATTCCGAAATAGAATAAACTATGGCTTAGTTTTTTTGTACTGAACCAGCATGTATATTTTGCAAATATTATATAGATTAGACAAATCATAGATTACCTTTATGTACATGCAAGATCAGAATCTAGTAATGTTGCTAAAAGTTTCAATATTTTATTTTTGCTATTTTTTTTATAATAGGAATAAAATGGCAGAGCAATCTGGAAATGAATGTAAATATCTGTTAATGTGAGAATTCATGTATGAATTAAACAGCATCAATTCATCTATAGCTATGATACATTTTCTGGAAAATTATAATTTACAGAAACTTGAACAATTGTATTAACTGATAAAATTTTAATATAATAAGATAATTATTTAAGCAATCATATTTATCCATTGAAGTATATCTTATTCTTAAGCTAGACCTGAGTTTTTCGTATAAGACAATTTGTTTATTTAGTTAAATGAGTAGAAATATATTTTACCATATTATCACCCTTCATATAGTCTGAAACCATAAAATATAATAAAACTGAAAAGAATGGAGTAAGTGCTTGAGGCCACAATTGTAAACATTATAGACTATCTTGTTCTTGTAAAAAGAAATCTGTTCTTCTAAATGTGAGATAACTAGAGATAAGACCTTTCAGAAATCTCAGAACAATTATTTCTTGCAAATTGGGTGGGTTTTTTAAAATAAAAATAGGCAAATATGGTGAGAAATTATGATACAAGTATTGTTTTTTTTAATGTTCTTTACAAATATGATGCCACTTTATTTAAAATATGATAACTTGCTTTGCTTATGAAACTCTGGTGTTTTGTATAGAAATGAAATGTATAAGTTGATTAACATAATAATGAGAAATGATTCCATTGAAGTTACTTCAACTATCCTAATTTTTGCTGTAACTATAGCTACAAGCTGCTGAATAATAATAAAGTGGCATCCCTGTAATTTTGCTTATGTATGATAAGTAGGCAGACAGAAGTTAAAATTGAAAACAAAATGGAAAACATCATTTTAAAAGAAAAGCCTTTGATCTCCATAATGGACATGACTGGCTAGAGAATTCTCAGAGTGGAAGTGCACACTTCTTAAAATTGGCAAATTTGAGAAATACTGTCCTATAGAAACTGAAAATATTATATTTCAGAAAAAGTCTGAAAGAAGGCAATGAGACAGAATGGACATTTGTCCACATAAAAACGTTTTTCTAAAATTGGTCTCATTCTCTGAATCTTTATTCATCATCAGTAAATTTTAGTAACAAATATTAATAATGATGTTTAATTCTTTATCTCATTCTTGTAGTTCCTATAGTACTGAAGAACTGCGCAGAGTTCATTGAGACTCATGGAATTGTGGACGGAATCTATCGGCTTTCTGGTGTGACATCCAATATTCAGAAACTGAGGTGACAAAAATGAATCCATATTAAGCCTCTTATGCACTTTGTTTTTCATGAGGGGGCTATAAATATAAATATGTGGATTGAACCTTGATTTTTATTTAAAAATATAACACTAGAATATAAAAGATAGCTACAAAATAAATTCAGTAACATCTTGAGTGTCATTATATGGCAGTTTTCAACAAGACCTAAGTGATTTAAACTGTAGGTAGACATTTTAATGTAGTTTAGTTTATTTCATTAATTTCTAAGACTATTTACTTCACTAATGAATCTGGGACAGCTTATAATACAAAAAAAAAGTAAAATACAGAAGGCTAATAAGAAAAATAGTGTCAGGGAAAGAATGATATTCATATAAAATACAATGGGTTCACACTTAACCCAAAATTTGTTGGAAGAGTCAGACCTTTAATACCCTCTTACTAGTCAATGAAGCTGAGGCCATATGGAACAATGATGTGCCAGAGAAATGGTACAGCACAGAAAATACAGGTTTCTGCAAACTTCTAAAATGATATTGCTTAATTTAATGGCACCTGGAGAGTCTAACTCCTGTCAGATATTACAAATGAGGAGAAGTGGTTCTCCAAGCTGTATGCCATATTGATCCCCCCCCCAATATTATGGTCATAGACAAGCATTACAAATAAGTATTAAAAATAACATAAGATAAGATAAAATTAAATTAAATTAAATTTAAAAAGACAATATTATATTTAACAACTGGTCGTAGATTGTCAGTGGGCAAAGTCTGCTTAATTTTGAAGACAGTGTAACAAAATTTAGCTACCTCAAAGACACATTGGATTGATGCAATAACAGCAATTGAACATAAAAAAAGACTGGTGTTTCCCAAGAATTTTATCAGGTGAGGTGTTAGGAGATGGGTCAGTGAGTCCTTATAGAAGGTACAGTAGAGTAGAATGTGAGCAAAGTTATTCAAACATTAGAATTGTCACTGTTTTCAAATGAAATATTGATCATATTCAGGGGTTTTGAAAGATATTTAATTCTCCCTATTCTATTTTTTTAAAGCTCATGTAATTATTTTTCATTTTTTTGCTTGATTTACTGGTGTCAAGTAATGGATCCATATAAAAAAGCTTCATTCCTTCCTTTTCAAACACTTTTTTACATGGTCGTGGCTTGAAATGCGTATTTTCTTGTATATAGGCACGTGTATTGTAGCTTTCTATGAATATGCCCCTAGACAGATTTTGATATTATAGCCAGTAGTTCAACTGTGGCTTATAATAAATTGTCTCCATGTAAGTGGCATTTATACCATACTAATTACATTATATGAAACTATAATATGCAGAATCCATGTAGCTCTCAAGGTTATGATACATTTCCATGGTGATTCTAGGTGCCAAGCAGGTTTTCCATGCCTGACTTACAGTATTATATTATCAGATCTTTGTTACCAAATCAGAATACTTTTCTTTTTTTGTAAAATGAAGATGTTAATTTTGTTTCTATCTCATTCTATTTATGAAGCCCAGTATGTCCCCTTCTTTGTTGTTGCAGACAAGAGTTTGGTTCAGATCAATGCCCAGACCTGACTAGGGAAGTTTACCTACAAGATATTCACTGTGTTGGATCACTTTGCAAGTTATACTTCAGGGAACTACCAAATCCTCTTCTCACATATGAACTTTACAAGAAATTCACGGTGAGATATTTCTGTTCTATTTTCTATTTTCATTGTGGATGAAGGAGTTATTGTAACTTTACAATGCATTTCATTTTTGTGTATGTACTAGCAAGAAAAACAAAATTCCTGGGTCTCCTCAAATTTTTTAGTTTTATCTTGTGCCTACTCCCAGGCTTTTAACTTGAATCTAGCTTAAATGCATTTGTAATTACTTAGCCAAAAGACATAAAATAAGAATAATGTAGCCCATTGTTTGCCATATAGCAATTTTTATTATAATGGAGGAAAAATTTTAAATACATGGAAATAAAGATATTACATGTAAATTAATTCTTTATCCTTTCCCTGCCTTCTTTTTTTTCCAAGGGTATGGTACAGTCCCTAGCTTTAAATGCAAGCAATGAGTTGAATTGTACTTTTTAATGCTTAGTAAGGCCACACAGGGAATACTGCATTCAGTTTTGGTCACCACATTACAAAAAAGACGTTGAGACTTTGGAAAAAGTGCAAAAAAGAGCAACTAAGATAAATAAAGGCCTGGAGACTAAAACATATGAAGAACAGTTGCAGGATTTGGGTTTGACTAGTCTAGAGAAAAGAAGGGCTGTGGGGATATGATAGCAGTATTTCAGTATTTGAGAGGTCACCACAAAGAGGTGGGGGTCAACTTATTTTCCAAAGCTCCTGAGAGTAGGACAAAAAAAATGGATGGAAACTAATCAAGGAGAGAAGCAACCTAGAATTCGAAGTTTTTAAGAGGAAAGTGGGCAGTCATTTGTCTGAAATGGTATAGGGTCTCCTGTTTGAGCAGGGGTTTGGACAAGAAGACCTCCAAGGTTCCTTCTAGCTCTCTTCTGATTGTTGTTTGATATAGAGTTGTTTCTTTGAGAAAGTGCCAAACTGAATGGCATTCTAGTTTGTGTTGATGCATTTACTTTTTGTGGCCCATGTAAAAGCAGAGGAGGTATTTTTAAGGAAAACAAGTAGTTCCATCAGATGGTCAGCTGCCTCACATGGCACTACCTGGAAGAAGGGTATCTATTGGCTTTGGAGACCATAGGCATCCACATGGCCCAACTCTCATCATTTTTACATGTGCGTGATGTTGATGTACATACAAAAGAAATGGGGTTTGGATCATGACAGTATAGACTTGGCCTATTGCTGCATAATGACAGAATTTTATTAATCTTATCTTATTAATGAGAATCATCATAAAAAGTGATTTTCTGTCAAGGTGAGGGCCTTGATCGTAGATTTGAACTACTTTGAATTGAATTGAATTTCTATACAATTTCTTTTTTTTTCAAACAAAAGTTAATTATATACAAATTAAATGTCCACATTATTTTTACATGGTTTTGTATATAGTTATATGTGTATATACATACATATATACATTTTCATAGCACAGAATTCTTTAATATCTGAAATTTTGTGCATAGCATTTACTTGAAGAAATGTATCACACAGTTTGGAGAAGGGTAATTATTTTCTGGTTCTCATTCTAATTTGAGAAATACAAATGAGGTCAGTTCATATTAGAATGTGATTTGAGCCTATTTAGAAATTGCATGTAATGGCTTTTGAAAAAGTATTACGTTCTTTCCCAGTACATACCACATACAACAAGCAATCTGTGTCAAAAGTCCCTTTCAAATATTTTTGTTCATGGGTATTTTGCTCAAGGCTGTTTTGGCTACTGGTCTGCAGCTGGTAAGGTGCATAAATCCTGACTTACAGTGCACCATCATTTTACACATAAATAGTAGAAATAATTCAAACTTTCAAAATAAAAATTAGAATTATTTATATTTCTGGAAAAGTAAAGGTGAACTTAATTGAGAAATGATAGCAAATGACATATGATAAAGGATATTTACAATGTGATCATGATAATAATGAGTACTGATGTTTAAAAAGTCAGTTGTCAACATCTGTTATAAAAGTTGTTCTTATGCTGTGTGCATAATTTAAACAGAATATAGGTTTTATGCAGACTGTATTCCCAGTACATTTTCCCTCAAGTGAGACATGGATATCAATCATGTACTAAGTCACTTTCCTCCTTTGGCTGGAAAAAAAAATGATTGTTTTTGAAACAAGGGACAGAATTCTAGAAAACTGTGGACTGAGGTTAGGAAAAAAAATGGGATTTTCCATCTTTCCATTATCCCTGATTAAAGTCTGGAATTTCCAAGAAGTAGATACTCCAGAAAAATTGAACAGATATTCCAACTGTAGAACTTATTCTCTGCATTATTGAATGTTTGCAGTTGTATACTTAAGGTCAATGAGAGCCTTAATAGTTTATAAAGATCTTTTTATTTGAACTTTGATTTTGTTATGCTTGGGGGATTAGTCTATTATCCAAGGAGGGGAAAAGGACTGAATCCTCTGGTTATGTTTTCAGATGTTCAAAGACTGCTATTACATCTCTTTTATCTCTAGGCTAAACATATCTCAGTCTTTTTTCTATTCTTTATAGGGCTTAGTTTCCAGACCCCTTTCCATTTTATTAGCCTTCTTCTGAACTTGCTCTAATTTATCATTGTTTTTTTAAAAAGATAATGCCCAAACCTGGGCACAAAATACTAAATAACATTTGACCAAGAGTAGAGTAGAGTAGAACTATAATTGCAATGATCTGGGTTCTATGAGTTTGCTAATCCACCTCAAGATAGAATTTACTTTTTAAGCAGCTGGATCACCCTATTTGCTCAATTTTAACTTGTGGTCAAGAAGGTGATTCAGATCCTTTTTATACACATTTCTACAAAACCAGTTTCCCCTTCCTATATTTATGTAGATCTTTACATTTCTCCCCATTAAATTGCATTCTGTTCAACCATAATGCTGTCCCCCCAGGTAAACTTTCTCTCTTTCTAGGGCCCATGTGTCATTGTTTAACTAACTAGAGGTGTAGATGGCATACATTTGCCTCTTTACTATTCTGTCAATCAAGTTTTAAGATTTCTGGAGACTAGTTCCTCTGCCTCATAAAACACTGTTTACATAAATAAATAAATACATAAGCACAGTGCAGAGGCTAGAAACAAAGGTTCAGCACTTTTTATCAATGCAGACTTTCATTTAAAAAGTTTCCTTCAGGTTGATCTTTCTGTTTTTCATATATGTCATAGTCAATCCCTGCATTATAACTGGTCTTAGTTGAATTGCTATTCATCTCCTTTTATTCTGCCTATAAAGTGGGATCAAACAGTATGGACCTTACTTATTGTGCTCCTGTGAGAACAATATGAAAGCTTTGATACTTTCAATAATTAATTTTATGGTCCTTAGGTGTAAGCAGAATATACTAGCTCTTGTCAGATTTTATACTTACATTCCTAAGGTGCTCGTTATTGTATGTATTTACAATATAATGCAGTGTAAACTGTACAACCTCTATAAAGGCACTTAATTATGATAGTTAATGTTTAATGCAGCATAGTCTTATGTTCCCACATGTCCCAACACACTTTATTGGATTGCGCTTTCAAAATACAGATGCCAATGTTTTTCTTTCTGCGATGCTTCTAAAACAATGCATTTCTTTTTGGTGGTGATTTCCCCCCTTCTTCCTGGTTTCTCCTTGTCTTTTAAATAGATATATTAGAATTTAAAAATGAAATGAATTTTTAAAGATTTTATCTCAAGATGCTAGACAGGAAACAAAATTCTAGACTGAACTGTCTACTTCTGGTCAGCTTATTCCTAATTTGAAGGATTTTGAAGGCATTTCAGTTAAGTAGCCATCATCTCCCTCTATTCCTCAATATGGAATTTTGCACTACTTTCTTGTAACTAAGGTGCTAATTTGGTAGGAGAAATTAATAACTAACCCCAAAATATTTGTCTACAACAGAATGGGGGAAGGTCACTCCCAAGCAGTTCTGAGTTGCATACGATTGACCTCTAATCACAGACAGTCCAAATAAGTAGCAAAATTGCATGCTTTCAGGAGAGGCTGCCTTATGATTGTGTATGAATATGCATTTTCTTCTCTCAGGAAGCCTGCCACAAAGTACAACTCTAAGCCAAACCTATACCTTCTTTTAAATGCAAATTGCACCTGCAGGGAGAATTAGTAATTATCTCCTGTGAACAGAGATCATGAGCAGAGGTGGAAAATCCCCATTTTGAAATGGTTATATTAGCGATAGGATTCCACACTGGAGCCCAAAGATGACATTTATGTTCAGTTCTTGAAGGTCATATGCTGTACATGTAGAAGATTCATTTCCAGTCCTTGACATATCCAGATAATAATAATAAGGACTCTTGCCTCAGTCCTCAGAGAGCCAATTCAAGTTGTTATGGACAAATGGGCAAATAAACCCACTATAAAGCTGTTTTGTTTGTCCTACTATAGCCAATATTTTTTTAAAATACTTTCTAACCAGCTTTGTGTTCAATGGTCCCATGTAATCTGGGAAGCACCAGTTTATGGAGAAAACCGATTGAGGTGGTGATCTCTTTGGCATTCATAATATGATCGTGAGCAAAGCAATGTACTTTCCTAATATACTAATTGATATACCATCATTGAACTGAAAACTTTGTATAGCACTTATGACAAATAGTTCTTGGCAAATCTATTTTTTGTGCAATTGCTTAATCCCCTTGTAAGCTAATGATCACCATCACACTCCATTTTTTAAAATTCATTATGTCATTATTTCCTAGTAAGTATTACAATTATTTTATTCTCACAACTTGATGGAAGGCTGCTACTGGTTTTCCTTGGTTTCTGCAGAAATTATTATTTCCATGTTTGTTTATTTTGTGCATCAGTTTGGTAATGATATTGTGGACGACATTGTTTTTACCTTCAAGAAATGGATGTGAACTAATTGAATATTATTTTGTTTCTTTTTGCTGATGTCTTTGCAGGAAGCAGTCTCATGCTTCCCTGAGAAAGAGCAGTTGGCCCAGATTCAAAATGTTATCCTGGAACTTCCACCATCACATTATAGGTAAAAGAGAAAACTTAGTAGTTATTGTGGGTTGCAGGCAGGTAACATCAAAAAATATTCTTTATGCTGAGGTTGCTGAATATTGTCCTTTCTCTGTTTTTAATTAGTTAAAAGACTGAATAGTCCACTAATAGTCCATTAATCAAATAATTACCAACAACTTAGCTATATTTTAAAATATATTTTAGTTACATTTTTAATGAAACAGACAGGATGTTACATTATCAGCACTAATCATCTCTGTTCCCCACCTATCCAGACCATCTTTTTCCCAGCAATGTTCTTCCAGTGCTTTTGTTTCATGGTTACTCATCTATTACTGATGTTTATTACTGTATTCAGGTCTCTATCACATCATTTTCAAATTCCAGGAAGCCTTTTATTCTCAATTAAAATATTTTCACTCATAAAACACTTTTTGTTTTGAGTCTTTGCTGTATGAGCATTGTTGTAGCTAATCCCACAATCAGCTGGCTCTTCAGTCACATGTGGCTTCAAGATAATTCAGATGAGGTTTTACATAGCCCATCTTAGATTTATTTTGTGTATTCTCCTCATTCAGTTTCAGATGTTCAGTGGGAGAAACATTGTGGGTTTGTGGGGTCCCAATGCCTCCCAGTAGAGATAAGTGAGAATAATAATAAGAAAACAAATATTTCACTGGAGAGGAGGAGTGAGTAGTTACTCAGTGCATTAGTAGCTAAAGTTGTAGACCAGAATGAGGAATGAGGAAATTGAAGTCCTCATAGTCCACATTTTGCTGCAGCCCCCAGACCCACTGGGAATTGGTGTTAAATTTGTAATTAAATTTGTAATTGTAAATTTTAATCTGACATAAGATGGGAAATATGATTATAGGCAGTGACCCATTAGCTGCAATTTATTAATTTAATTTAATTTTAATTTAAGACAATATGTACATTTATTGGTGACTGGAAATCCCTTATGAACTTTTTGCATTTTAAAAAAGCCTGAACTTATGATTTATGGCTTTGATTATTAGACAGTAGAGATTATAGAAAGAAGGGAGTCACAATGTAACTTTAGAGAGAGAAGTCAATTTATAACTGTACTTGTAACTGCTATAAGAAAATGTATTCATATATTTATTATTAATGAAATTTGTATATTCACCCATCTCACCAAAAGTTACTCTGGGTGGCACACAACAATTGAATAAAAACTATAGATATAAAAATATACATTAAGAAATAAATAGTATAAAATTAACAAAAGTCCCATAATGCAGATGCCACTACTTTATATTATTTTTATTTCTGTTTTATTTTCCTGCTTTTTTTCTTTTTGCACTTTAGTTTTTTCTTCATTTTTCTCTTTTTCTCTTTTCTTTTTCTTTTGCTCTAGTTTAGTTTGTATTAATTCTTGTGTTTAAAATTTTCAATAAAATTATTTTTTAAAGATCACTGTAACCCTAATTACAAAATGATTGCACATCCTGTCACAATTCAGCTTAGTTTACATTGTCGCCTTAAAATATACTCAATAATTGGCAGTTCAGATTTTAGTTTAGA
Source organism: Protobothrops mucrosquamatus (assembly GCF_001527695.2). Lineage (NCBI taxonomy): Eukaryota > Metazoa > Chordata > Lepidosauria > Squamata > Viperidae > Protobothrops > Protobothrops mucrosquamatus. The sequence continues at coordinate 227,961 of NW_015387124.1, read as the reverse complement.
CATTAGTATTATACTACTGCATGTTATATTAGTTGTACTTTTTCCAGATGGCCACCTATCCAGCACATTGCAATAGTCATATTTGTTCTTGATTTGTCTTGACTTCTTTATTTCAGGACCCTGGAATACTTAAGCAAACACCTGGCACTTCTGGCTTCCTTCAGCAGCATGACCAACATGCACACTAGGAACCTGGCTTTAGTGTGGGCACCTAATCTCCTTAGGTATGATAAATGCACTTACTGTTTTTCTTTTTCCTAAAGGCAACACTGACAAAGTTAATGGAAATATATAGCCGGTGCTTTTTTTGTTAAAAATAAAAAAGGTGTCGGAACTCACACATTTCATACAACCCGCCTTGCCTACCCTACAAGGTTCCATCCCAAAAAGGTGCCAGAACTCCGTTCTGGGCGTTCTATGACACAAAAAGCCCTATATATAGCAGATGTACACATAGAAACTTTGTAGACAAATCCAGCCATGGGAGAAAAGCATTCAATCAAATATGATTGTGGAGGTGAATCTCAGCAACTTGTTCTTTGTTTTCCCATTTCCATGGCCATAAAAATTGATGAGGTGTTCATAAATTGTTCAGTACCATGTTTTCTTGGAAAAAGTAAATATCTGAAAAAGTTGCAAATCTAAAAAATTATAAAATGTGTATTTTAATAAAATATTTAAAATCAAGAGTACATGCAAACTTATTTTTAAAACATATATATGATGTCATCACAGGTTTGAAGGCTTGAAGAAATGTTAGGATTTAAATCTTCAGTTAAGTCTTGGGGGTCCGTGGCCACAAAAGATATTTAAAGGGGGTCTGTGGTGAAGAAAAGGTTGAGAACCACTGATATAGGCCATGACTGAGAAGGGAACCAAGCCTGTTTTTTGAGCTTTTCTCAAAGTATAGTAAAATGATTGCTGAGAAATTGGCTATAGTTCCACAGTATTTTGCAATGGGACATGAAAATGGTATAACTCCTAAAATAGACTTTGTATAGATTTTAAAAAAAATCAAAAAATCTCAGACACATCCCCTCTAAATTAGGAAAGAAACTGCAAAATCCCAACTCTATGCTGTAACCATGCCCATTTGTCAGATGCATCTGGTGTCCTCATTGCAAGGCACAAGAAGAGATGGAAAACACATATGCACACATACACCCACTTTTGTACTGAAGTTTCTAGTATTAGGTATAGCAATAATTCTCAAAGAGTATTGGACACATCCAACACAGTATTTCTCCAAGCAGCAATACACTGAAATGAATTTGATTATGCACAGATCCATTTGTTTCATGTAGTTTTGGAAACAAGCTTCTCATTAGAATTATCCATTGTGTGTATGCAACATAATGTATGAACTACTACTAAGAGTAAGTTTGTTCAAGAATAATCTGGTCAGCAAGATGCTCAGGGTTAGAGCCTCAGAAAATACAAGGTAGAACTTGTCTCCATCTTTGCAATGGGTTGTTGAACTACTCCAAAATTTAATTGTGTCTCCTGCATAGTCCATCTTTTTTTTGGGGGGTAGGGTAGTGGGGGTGGTGGAAGCTACACTTTTTTATATATAAATATGGATCCCAAAGGAAAATGAAAAGAAACTGTACCTCCCTTACAAGGCTATCCTGTTGAAGGAATCCCTTCTGAGTTTTATCTAGCACTTCAGCCATTAGCTTTACAAAGGATTGTGTTGCCCAGAGATAATTTCTTCAGCAACACTTTGGCATGTCAAGATAAGAAAAAAATTATCTGCTCCTACTTTTTGGATAGGTGGGTGAAACTGGAGTCAGAAGGAGAGATTATTTGGCCCAAACCATTAATGTGATGAAAAACACAAAGCAGACTTTAAAAAAAAAACCAAACTCACAAAATCCATCAAGCTGAATTGTTTTCTGATGTTTTCCCCTCCTTTCCCACTTGATGCTTTGAAGTGATGGTTTTACTCAGAGATAACTTAAATCCTGTGGGTCAACTTGAACTGCAGCAGCTCCAGTTCTACATAGAATTGCTAAACCAATGATCAGAATGTTGCCTAGAAAATAGCTCATATGCCTCTTGGCAAGGGATTGTTAAGGTCTGTTGTTATAATTAGGCAGAATTCTGAAGGTCCTGGGGCATCCCTCCTTGCATCTTTACTACTAATCTGGTATAGTAGAGGGAGGCTTGCTGTAACGCTATATCTTGTATTCACATTAATGTGCTTGCTATGCATTTTAAAACTCTTGTCTTCACTCTTTGCTGTACAGAAATGGGACATAAATTTCTGCCACTAGACAGCAGATTTAAAGTAGCACAGCTCAGATAAGAATTTCATCAGAATGTTCTTTGAAGTAATCTGAAACAATCCTTGCTTGTGTATGCTGTTTATTTTTGCTGACATAATATTGTTGGCTGAGATATGTTTTATGTTTGATTATGTCTTGTGCTATTTTATTTGTCTGGTGTGCCATAAAACAATGGTGCCTTGTTGATTTATAGCATTTCATCTTACCGTTCTTTTAGGAAGCTGAAATGACGATCAAGCATTCCCCTCCTCCGCCCATTTCATCTCATACAACAATACTGAATGTTCATGCTTTAGTTTGGCCAGCTTAAAAAATGCTAACAGGATCAGTTGGAGTAAGGAATCTGATGAGATGGAAAATGCTTCTTTCATAACTGATATTTGCTTTAGAACGAAAGCAGCTATAATCATCATTATCCTTGACATGTCCCCACCTCCAGTTGATATTAATTGCCCTTTTAAGAAAAGACTCATTAGATATTATGTTAAATCTATTTCATCTGGAGAAATATTTGCTAGCTTTAGAATATGTACTGTGGGCTTCTTGTCTGAAGAGAGATTTCACATGGAGCCCCTTGTTCCTAATCTGATATTCTAATCATTGTACCATATTGACTGACTGTCCTCCTAGGTTTAAGAAATTATGGGTGTTGAAGGCTACACATCTGAAGGATACTGTTTAGGGGAAGGATTATTAAAACTGCCATTGCAACATTTGATAAAAGCCAGTGAAATCAATGGGAGTTTTTGTCACATTCTTTCAAATCTTGACTTAATGAGGTCTAGGGAAGCGGTTTGCTATATTGTACTTCATCTTTGTTCATATATTTTGGTCTTCTTTTTATAAAAGCTTAGTAAAGACATTTTGCTAACTAAGCAAATCAATACACTAATCCATGTACAAAAAAACCCATCTAGGTAATTGAATCTCTTTACTGGGTGGGCTATTCTTGAGATTTCTTTTTTCTTTATACAACAACTGTTCTTGCACCAGGATTGTTCTGAGCTGCAAGTTCCACTCATGAAACTGTTCTTTTCAGCTACAATCTGTGATCCATTTTAATTCTTCCCTTGCTGTCCTTCTAAAAACCTATATTTTGATTCCACCATAAGTTGATTATTATCATTTGTTTCACCTAAAAGAATAATAAAGAATTATGAGCAGAATATAGCCCATGGAAGTTCTCTTTTAAGATGTTCTCCCAGATTCAGAGTCTAGTCCTGAAAAGAGGGGGGAATTGCTCATTGAAAGACACACTGCAGTGTTTAAAGACTGCCTGCAGATTTTTGTTGCATCTTTGAAGGATTCCTGGCTCTCCAAGGCTTTGATGGACCTTTACAAAAAGTTGTCCCCTTTGCGCAGCACTTAAGTTTCAAAGAAAACTTTATGAACTCAAGTAGAGGATATCTTAATACCCAATTGCTCTAGTTTCTGGGAAGGGAGAAGAATTTGTTTGAACAGAAGGTATGCAAGTATGGTTCTAAGGCCAAACCATTACTCTGCTTTAGCTTAGCTCTGTTAGTGTTGGTCTATGATGCATCCATTGTGGCATGGTATTCCTAAAACATTTGTCTGGAGACAATTTGAAACTAATTGTCTACCCTGACTCTTTGTATTTTGAAGTGAGCAGTGCAGATTCTGTGTGATTGGCTTTATTTTGCTACCCAACAACATGTTGGTAAATAGAAGGGTACTTTGGACTAAAGGATCAACCTCATCCTCTGTCTTTCCATAAATTGACTATGGTATGTCAACCATTTATTTTAATTCTTTTATAGACAAGAGACCATGTCATTTAAAAGGTACTTCATGTAAATCGTGTAATGTGTATAACTGATTTATGCATGTCTGTCGTGTAAGAGAGGATAAATGAAAGAAATGCAAAACAAAAAGCGTTTGTGGATAAAATCTCTACTGCTATTACAGTTGCAGACATGGCTTATTAAGAAATTTAATTCTCTTGTTCACAAGCAGTCCATTGGTGGTGTGATGTTTCATTGTTCTTCTAACTGCTTTTCTGGTTGTGCTTAGATCAAAGGAGATTGAGGCGGTGGGCTGCAATGGAGATGCAGCTTTCTTGGAAGTGCGAGTCCAACAGTTGGTGATAGAGTTCATATTGAACCATGTGGATGAGATCTTCAGTGACAACGTTTGTGTCAGGCCAAAGGATAATGAAGGTAATTCCTTCTCAACTATTTTCTCTTATATCAGCAATGACCTCTTTTGGCCAATAAACTTAATTCTTTCCAGCACATAATCTATTTACATTACTTTTACTATTTAGGTCTTTTGGGGTACTCATTCAGAACACCTGAATCCTGATTCTATTGAAAAAAGGAAACAGAAGAAGGAAATGAATGACATCTATATGAATAATTTTTAAAACAGAATTTAACCATGGACTATTTTGATGCGACTAATATAAAGCCTGACTAATAGTGGACAAATGTCTGCTATCTCAATTTGTACAGTTAGTCCTCAACTTACGACCACAATTGAGCCCAAAATTTATGTTGTTAAATGAGAAATTTGTTAAGTGAGTTTTGCCCTATTTTATGACTTTTCTTGCCACATTTGTTAAGCAAATCACTGCAGTTGTTAAATTAGTAACACCATTGTTAAGTGAATCTGGCTTTCCCATTGACTTGTCAGAAGGTCACAAAAGGGGATCACATGACCCTGGGACACTGCAGCTGTCATAAATATGAACCAGTTGTCAATGTAACTCACATGACCATGGGGATTCTGCAACTGTCATAAGTGAAAAATGGCCATAAGTTAATTTTTTTCAGTGCTATTGTAACTTTGAATGGTCACTAAATGAACTGTTATAAGTCGAGGACTACCTATAACTTTTTTGTCCTTTAAGACTTTTTAAAATTGCTTTCAGAACCATTAGTAAGTTTGGGAAGATGAAGATTTACCAAACCCTTAATTTATGCACAAAAGGAATAAAGGCACAAAATCCTCAGTTCACATTGGAACAAAAGTTCCAAAGATTCTTATTCATTGAAGACTGAACTATGGGGATCTAGAGAGAAATCTCAGTTTTCATTGCTCTCTTTTGTTGCTCTTTCTTCTTGATCTTGCAATCTGATTACTTGAGAAAGCAAAGAGAGAGAGGATGGAAAAGAGAATTAGCAGCTGGGAGAACATTGTCCTAATGTATGTTGTTACAGTAACTTATCATACCAAAAAGGTATAGGAAAAGTCCTGAGGTACTTGGTTAAAATTTATCAACTATCATAAATCGACATTTTAATGGGCTGGTGGGCACATTTGAATATTAGACAATACTGCCATCACTAAAATGAATGTCATGCAGTTTCTCCATCCACAGATTGATGGGTATGGCCAGGCATAAAGTTTCCATTTAATAGAAGATAGTGAAACCGGTGAAGTTGCTCCTGACATCACTAGTGTCTCAAATGTCCTCTGATCCCTGATTATTTTGTCTTGTTCCTGAGCATGTGGGAATATTTCCAAATAAAGTACCACACTTATTTTTGCTAAGACCAGAAACCTTCTTGGGGAAAAGAAATTATATTAGCAGCTGACACCTTGATTTTTACTTTGTCAGTTTCTGACACATCGAGTTTTGGATTAAAACAGTATTTTTTAAAAACAAGTGAAGTATGGCAAAAAGTATATTTTGTGCCAAGAAAGTTCTTTGCAAACACGTTACCACCTATGGGTGGTAACCCATCCTTCTGCTGTTTCACTAGCTAGAACAGCCATCATGCTGAAAAATCAATTTAGCAGTAGTTCTGTCCCATAACAATCTTAAAAAAGAAAAAAAGGTGTAAATAGTACGGGCTCATAAGTTGCAGCTGCTGGGTGGACAGGCTGCTTTAAATTGTTCCTTTCTGGCAGCTGTTAGTGGCAAAACATTCAGTAAGGGATTATTTTCACCACATATCATGCGTAGTACTCAATAAAAGTTGCAGACCTGTTATAAGAATGTCCTAGGCTCCCTTATAAACTGTTCTATATAAATGGTGTAGAACATGATAAAAGCTTTCAGAAGAGACCATTTTAATAGTTTCTATATAATATTTAAAACAAGATCCAAATGTATTTAAAATTAAATGCAAAATCCATTATTCATATTGTATAATAACACAATCATTAGACTTCCCCCCCCCTTTCTATTCAGGTGTATTCTGTTTCACGCCTGTTTAATCTGGGTTTGTCCTCCAAGTGTGTTTGGAGGTGAGCTTTCTTTGCTAAGCCTTTTCCAATAAATCAATTAATCACACAGCTAATTAGAAGAAGTGCTAAAATGCCAATTTTGAAACTGGGAAAGGATTTTTGTGTGTGTGTTTTTGAGTTCCAGGGCTGCAACTTCCTACTTCCTTCTAACAATAGCAGTCAGTGTTGAATAGGAAAAACAGCAACAATATTCAGAACAAATTTCCAAAATAATTTGAATGGGAGAGAAGAATTGCTTCATCTTCAAAACTAGAAAAAGACCTTAGTCTTCCCAAAGTTCAGCACAAATAAAGAACCTCATTTTCAGAAGATGCATGCCAAGGCACTGTGGAGTATGGCTGCTGACCAAGGGACTATTGGGGTAGAAGGCAGGGTGCTGGATTACATTATTGGGTAAGAAGTGAATTTGTTCAACAGTCACATTTGCAAACAATCTCACTGGCAAAGTTTATTCATTAAAGGCAGTGCTTGAGAGATCTAATGCTGTTCCATTTTTCTCTCCCATTCCCACCTTCCATTCCATCCCATCCCAAATTAGGCTAGATTCTAATGTGTTTTCCTTCTGTTTTCCAGAGAATAAACCTGTGATGAAGAGCCTAACTTTATCTTCCACCTCTCTGCCAATGAAGCTGGTGAGCTTGGAAGAAGCTCAGGCCCGAAGCCTCTCAGCCTGTCACCCTGCCCGCAAAGAACGAAGGGAGAACAGCTTGCCAGAAATTGTTCCAGCCACAGGCTCCTTTTATCATACCGTCCTTGATCTACCAGACAGCAAGTAAGTGTTCCTTTTTTTAAATATCTGAAAACTGAACACAAAAGACAAATAGGGCCCTGAAAAAGCATATAAATTTAATAAATAAATAAATATCATCCAAGGATCTATCATTGTCTAACTCAGAGTTCCCCAATGTTTCCAGCTTTGCGGACCGGTGGGGGGGGGAAGAGGAGATGGTTCCACACGAGTAGCTGGCAAATGCACATACGCACACATAGCTCCATTTGCATGAGCAGCATAAGTGAGGATGTGCGTGTCTGCTGCTTGTGTGAGGATGTGTGTGCATACGTGCATGCATGCTCGCTGGCCATTTCCATGGCCCGGTTGAAATCCCCTCATGGTCCACTAGTGGGCTATGGCCCACGGGTTGGGGATCCCTGGTCTAACCTGTCTTCTTTGGTACTCTGAGACATCTTGTTAGATGCAATTGGTGTGCAGCCAGTTTGCACCAACTATAACGGTGTGCAGCCAAGCCCTATCAAAGAAACACTCCATCACCCATTTGATAGCTTCCATGAGTAAGCTTAGTGCAATTTTGGGAGGAAGAACCATATTCCCCAGCACTTTACAGATATGTCAAAACTTGGAATATGTGCTAAAAATACATAGGCTTTTCCCCTTAATTCTTCAACATTGCTGTAAGAAGGATAACATTAAAGCCCTGATCAATGTCAGTACCTCCAGTATCAGGCAGACAGATGGATACAGGAATAGTTTTTCTGTTTTGCTTCATTTCAAATGTTTGATCAGCAGAAGTGGAAGGCAAAGACTTGAGGCACCTGTGGTGAGACAGCCACCTACTGGTAACCTTTCCCAATTGCATTTGCAATATCTACCTTAATCTTCATTCTTTATTAGTGTAACGTATTCAATATGTCTATATTTTATTCTTATGCATAGTTAGATACCGTTGAAAGATGGCATAAGCTGTTATGTAAGACTTATGCTATCTAGCCTTAATGAAATTGTAATCGGTACTTTTTAGATACTTATATTGCTGTTGGCATGTGGCATTTGATCATGTTTCCATAATATAAATTAGGGTCCGAATAACCACATCTTTGTACGAGTAATAAATTCTGAATCCCATAAAGCATTAGCATGAATGGCAGACTGTACTGAACTTAGAGGCCTGACGTCAAATGTTATTTTACCCATAATTTTATTGGGTGGAGTTGGCCAGTCATAAAGGGCCATTTCCCACATCATACATAATGTAACATATATAATTAGTGGGAAAGGGAAAGCAGTCATTTTCTGGGTCAAACTGTCTAGCCTCTTGACTACTCTGATGGCAAGAGCCCCCTGTGTTTCAAATCAAAGCCTTCACACCATCTGCTACCTGATCCATTTTTTAGCTGGAGATGCTCGGCTACAACTGTGAAAAGCGGTAAAATAAAGTCTGAGAGGAAATGAAGGCAAACAAAAGGGACACATTAAAAACATATTAATCTTAACTGTTAACCATTGCTATTTATTTACAGATCTTTGATTTTATCTTTTAGGAGAAAATTATCCACAAAGTCCAAGAAATGGAAGTCTATTTTTAATCTGGGGCGGTCAGGATCAGAAGCTAAGACTAAACTGAGCCGCAATGGAAGCGTGTTTGTTCGAGGACAAAAAGTCTCTGGTAAAGACTCCCAATGGCCTTCATTAATATAGCTTATCTTTTCTTCCTTAGCTTGGCCTTGCCTAACAGGAAAAAAAAAATGTTCCAGCGTTTTGCAAAAGATCATTCATGCTAATAAAGTAACAAGGATTAAAAGCCAGTATGAACGATGCTTGACAACAGCATGGGGGGAGATTGCATATTTAACCTCTTGCATCATGCCAAGTATCGCTTCAGTAGGACAATAAAAGGCAGTCATATCCCAAAGCCTATGAAATTCTTGCTGTGAATACTGTCTATTATTTTACTGTGTTGAGCATGCATTTCTGAATTCGCTGAATGCATGCACAGGCAGAGGTCAAATGTGCGTCTGCCCAAGCTGTTACTAAGAATATGCCTAGGCCAGTCGTTTTATTAAGGAGTCCCAGAAAATGTGTCCATCTCATCTTGTCTGGGGTTTCTGATTAGAATCCTTATGAGATAATCAGTATCTTATTAAGGAAATGTACTGGCTCCCCTCCAACAATCCTTGTAGAGCAAAGAAGATACAATTACTATAAGTAGCTTTTAATTCTTGAAAAAAATATATTTACTACCAGATAAGTACCTTACATGAAGGACAGGTGTCCAAACAGTTGTCACAATGAGGAAGGATGAGGAAAATAATCCAGTCTTGATTAACAGCCCAACACTCTGCTTAGGGAGAAGATAGCGGGCTCCTTGAATAAAAGAACAATGCACAATTATTCATTGTTTATGAATAAGCAACTCAAAAAAATATTTGCAAAAATCGTATCTCTATTTTGGCAGATAAATATACTGAATAAAATGTGCCTTTTTTCATTGTGCTAAAAAAAAAGTTAAGAAAGCATCGCACCTCTTATACCTTGCTAGCTGGCAAACCTTAGGTTTAGCTACAAATTAAAGCTAGAGCTGTATGTATTCTCAGGATATTGAATCTTTTTTTGCTTTGCAGCTGCACTTGTTAAAAATGTTCATTTCCGTATGTGTGGTTATATTTCAAACATTTTACATCCTTTCTTTCTACAGAGAAAGCAACCATTCGACCAGCTAAAAGCATGGATTCACTTTGTTCACTTCCAGTAGAAGGTAAGGCTTGGTCAGTATGCATCAAATATGGAAAAGTCAAAGATTTACCCATTCTTTCAGCATTTTTATAGGAGAAGCTAAATTTCTGTAATTTTGATGGACCTACTGGATATCTGTTTATATTCATCTGTTTATTTACTGAAAACATTTTGTGGGGTTTGTAGCCTGCAAATGCAGTCTTGTTCATAGAATCAGCCGGTTGGAAAACCACCAAAAAGTACTTAGTTGGGTTATGGTCAGAGAGAGTGTTGGAGTAGTCACTTGCTTTTCTCCATCATCTTCTTTTTCTAGATGAACTCATAGTTCAAGAAAAAAAAGGCAGGATTTTCACTATTGTTTATGCAAAATGTATTCAGTTGCTTGAATAAGAGGAGTTTCTTTTAGGATACTTTACTCAAAAATTTATGCAGAGAGATTTGTCAATCTTAGGACAATTTATGCAGAGAGATTTGTCAATCTTAGGACAATTTTCTAGTCTGTGTGGTATCATCTACCACTAGCGGAGGCCATTTTCTCATTGTGGAATTTATGAGATGAATAGGAACAACCTCTCCACAGTAATCCATGCTTCACAATCTCCTATGCTTCTGAGATACACTTTGTGTGGAGCTGCTGTTGAAGATGGTTCAGAGTTTGCAATCTGTGCCAAAGGCAGTTACAAACTTGTAGACTACAGTACTTAGTTAATGCAAGGCCACTTAATATAAATTCTTAATAAACTGCATTATTTGACTCTGATCAACCCCAATTCAGATGATTAATTTTAATATATAAAGCTGCAAATGGTTTAGGATTTGGTTAACCTCAAGAAATGCCTCTCCCTTTATTTTTGTTTCTGTAACATAAAACATCTTTTCAGAAATAGCCTGTTTTAGGGATCATCCAATTACTAGAGGAAGACTGGATTCATAGGAATGCCAACCACAACTGTGGAACTTATTTTTCCTCAGAAATTAGATTGTTGTTAGTGTTGAGATACTGCAGTTTTGGGTCTTGGATTAAGGAATTCTAACCAAACCTTTTGATTATCTTTTGATTAAAAATTGGACCAATGTCAAAATAGGTTGATATTTCTTTTATTTTGATCAACATGGGAACATTTTTCCAGAGTGAAAGGTTGGCTATAAGAAATTATATTTAAAATTATGTTTAAAACAATCTAGAGACAAACCTTATTGTGGTTTTGTGGCAAGCTGTTGCTTTAGTGTATATCACACTAGTATGACTTACGGTATGTCAAGAAATATCTTAAGATAATGGACAACTGCAGTTTATGGGGGTAAGGGGGAAGGGGGAATAGTGAGAGAGTTTTTTCATATTTCTTCATGGGGGTGTGTGAAATCCACCTTAACAGATTCAGAGATGAAGAGGGAGACGGAGAGAGTGAGGAAATGTTGCAGAGATCCAGAGAAAGGTTGAGGGAAAATATACTGTAAATGGTTCTCTCATTTTCTTCCCTATTTCACCGCCTCCCAAGTTTTATATTTCATCCTCTCCATCTTTTAAAACAATTTTATGGCTGGTGTCCTTGGCTTAGAAAAAAAGATAGAGAATCAAGGAGGAAGCGGAACATACTCCCTTTACCCCAAGTTTCTCTTTTACTGAATATAATTTTCCCTATCTCTATTTCCAAATAGCCAGTAGATGAAATCCATGACTGGGATACACAATACAGATCTGCAGATACCAAAGCAGATCATGATGACTGCTTTTGAAATTATAATTGTAAAGGGGGAGAGCTTAGTGGTCTAACAGAAAATTGAATCTTGCCTAGCAAATAGCGTACAAGGAAAAAGCTCTCTTTAAGTCAGCCTGACTACTCTCAATAAAGTATTTACCACAGGATTATAGCATTTGTGAGCTGGCACAAGTGATAACCATAAATCATAATTTCACAATGCAAACTTTGTCATTTGTGTACTTGTATTTGATACGTTGATGCAAGTATGAAAGGCCAGAATTTTCATCATGATGTTGCAACACAATTCTCATCATTTTTTTCCTCATCATGGTTTGTACCAGGTGCTTATGTAAAAGATGTCCTGAAAGTTGGCTTTTTCTGGGCCATTATAAAGATGGAACAGACTTTTGAAGGGCATATTAATCTCTCTGTGCACTTTAAAAGAAATAGAGGATAGGACTGAAGAGTTCTATCTGGCCAAGAATTCAAACTAGCCTAGAATGAACATTCATGTAGTCCTCAGATAACTCCCAGATGTCCATTTTGATCCCAAGGTTGTACCATAATTTGTGGTATTAATTTTACTCCAAAGAAGCAAAATAGTATCAATCTACCATTATTTTTTTTCTTTTAAAATCCCTTTAGATTCTTCTTTCCCTGGTCCATAAATATGAGTGAGTCACTGCTTCACCAGACATGTGTCTGTGGCCATTCAATATTAAAAAAAAAAAGAAACAAATTAATAATCCAGGCCAAAAAAAGATTGATGATCTATGAGAGACCAGATTGGCAAAATTCATCTTCGTTTTCTTCTTTCCTTAGGAGAGGATGAAAAAAGTCATTTCAAGCGCACAATCGTGACTGGAGGGTTTTTTGTTCCAGTGATGAAACCACGAGTGGGAGGACCTAGCAGCTCAATTGATCTCAGCAAACAGGACACAGAGTGGGATCTCAAAGGTGCCATGAAAGGAGCAGAGGGAGGAGCAGAGGACAATGCAGAGAACCATATTCCACAGCCAATCCAAATGAAACCACTTCCTGAGCAACTGAAGGTATTCCGCCCCATTGAAGACCCTGAGAATGAGCAAACGTCCCCAAAGATGTGCCGTATGTTCTATACTTCAAATGATAGGACACCCAATTTGGGATTCCATGGGACACTATTCCCCCTGGAAGCATCTCCCCGTCACCAACATAAAGCCTTGAATATCTCAGAGCCCTTTGCTGTCTCGGTGCCCCTTCGAGTATCTGCAGTCATCAGTATCAACAGTACACCTTGTCGTGTGCCTGTTAAAGACAAAGCAGCTTTCTCTGGCCTTCAAGAATGTTCTTTTCTGGGAAAAGAAAGTGCTGTCTCTTTAGTCCCTGAAGATGACAACCATGACCAATTAGAGCATATTACAGTAAAGGAAGAAAAGAAGTCTGAGTCCAAATCCATAACAGGTAAGCTTAGAATAAGGATTGATGATGTTCCAGGAGATGTTGAACAACTTATCTCTAGCATGGCAAATGATCAAAAGTATGAGATTTATAATCCAACAACATTTGGTAACAGTTGTGCACCCTGATTTAGAAAAGACTGTAGTAATTTGTTCACAACAGAGACCCCCAACATGGATAATAGAAAATATTTGAACTATTGAGAGCAAAATATTTGCCACATGTGGTTTTTCACAACATTGCTTTCTTGGTGGGAGCATACCGATAAAAAGTGCCCGTTTCCCTGAGTACCTATTGCTCTCTCTGTCCGTCCATTCCTTTATTCTTTTTGCTAGTGAAAACTTAGATATATTTATAGTGGTTAAAAAAAACTAAAATTGGCAAAAGAAAAGCTAATTAACAGAAAAAAACAATCCTTGTCATAATTATCAATAGCAATTTAAAATTGATATACTCCTTCAAGCTTGTTAAATCACAGAGCAATACATTGTGGCATCTTAGCATTTTTATAATATAGAGATTTTTCAAAATAATAGATATCAATCTTATATCCTGGCTCTGTTATTTAAAATCAGAAAAGTAAGGTATTTTTTTCCAGTTACATAAAATTGTTAAAAATATCCTGTGGAACAGAGTGTCTTTAGGAACACATGAGTGACTTTGTATTGGAGATCCCAGAGCCTGAGGATGTTATGAAAACCTTGCCTGCAGTGATACAGCTGGAGTGATCTTTTTACTTAGTTATTAATGGAACAAAAGGGAAGTCTCAGTAGTAGACTGAAATTAACTGTCAAACAAGTTATTACGTGTACTTGGAAGAACATGAACACAAAAGGAAGTTTTAGAAAGGATCAATTGAAGCAGGAAAGCTCCTGGCAAGTAATGGGTTAAGCTTCCCAAATTGCTTTCCTCTCTAAATCTTTTTTCATTAAAAATATAATAAAAAAATCAGAGTGTCGCATTTTATATGTCTATTTTATAGATCTAGATTTCCTTTTAAATCAGATTACTGCAATATCCTGAACCTCTAAAGCAGATGCTGGCAACACAGTTTCCAAGAGTTCTAGGGTGTCTATTACATTCTAAAATATCTATAATGATTCGCCAAATAAATGAAATAATGTTTTTGAATAATTAAATGGCCAGTTTTCAAAGATTCTGATGTTCAGAGATCTCATGGCCAGTTTTCAGAGATTCTGGTGTGAGATCTCATTAAATTCTAGACTTCTTTTGTAGATATCACAAGAACCCAGTGGGAGGTTGCAAAGATAATGATCTCATGAAAATTTAGGCAATAAAAATATTCATGCCATCATTGAAGTTAAAAGCCTGAAACTGTTAAAAACTCTATACATTTAGAGATGTTGGAATATGAAGGATCATGACTCCTTGCCAAAGCATACACTATATATGTAAAAGAACCCAGATTCAGTATGTGCCACATCCAGTGAGATGGCAATAATGTTAAATGTATGAAAAATACTGGAGGAGCAAGAATAATTATTGGCAAAATGTAGGTAGTTTCATGTATCTGTAGAATGTTCAAATCAGGGGCACACCAGTATATACTGTAGAGAAGAAATCATGGCTTATTACATATAATTATGCTGCCAAGCATACTTAGAGGGCATTGTTCATCTCACAGCTGTATAACAGTTCAGGCACAGTTGACTTCAAATTATCTGTCCTTAAGATAAACTCAAATTGAGAAGTGCATAAATCCAGTAACAAAATAAAGATGGCTTCCATTCATAACCAAGATAGAAAATCATTTTCATTTTAAAAACCAGACATATATATCTGTCTGGAAGTTTCATTTTCAGGCTGTTTTTCTTTCTGTTTACTTGTCCAAAGAAAAAGCATGCTAAAGCATAGATTTGAACATTTCCATTTGCTGTTCTATGCAGATTATTATTATTATTATTATTATTATTATTATTATTATTATTAATAATAATAATAATAATAATAATAATAATAATAATAATAATAATAATAAAGTTGGAAGGGATCTTGGAGGTCATCTAGTCCAACCCCCTGCTCAGGCAGGAAACCCTACACCATTTCGGACAAATGGCTGTCCAGTTTCTTCTTAAAAACTTCCAGTGTTGGCGCATTCACCGCTTCTGGAGGCAGATTGTTCCACTGGTTAACTGTTCTAACTGTCAGGAAGTTTCTCCTTAGTTCTAGGTTGCTTCTCTCTTTGGTTAGTTTCTACATGTTGTTCCTTCTCTTGCCTTCAGGCGCTTTGGAAAAGCGCCTGAAGGCACTTTTCTTCATTCTGAAGAAAGATGTCTGATTAATTCACTAAATTTCATAAATGCATGGACATTCATTGTTGTAGACATGGTTGAATACTGCCACATTTTAAAAGAGATGGGGTGTATATAAGCTTATTGAAATTATGGTTAACTCTGTGTTGATGTGTAGTTAGACACTTCCACAAATCTCTGGGAAACGTGGGGCTAATCTATGTCTCCACAAGGTGGTTTTATTACTTATTATCACATGGGTCTTTAATCAACCTCTTGAAAGACTTTAAGCATAGCTGATTTAGTTATCATGAAGAGGCCTTTTGATCTGCGAAGATAAAACACACCCATTCATGACAGTATAGTAGGGTTTCTATCTTTTTTATGTTTTTAATTAAAGTTTTACAATGCATATAAAAATAACACAAACTAATAACAGAAATGGTAAAGAAAACAAAAAGAAAGAAAAAAGAAATAATACAGAAACCATAAAAAAATAGAAAGAAGATTCCAATTTAGTTGCATCAAATAGCAATACAATTGCAAAATTCACCCTTATTCTATTATTACAAAACAGCTCACTTTTTTCTATTATCCAGGGTTTTTTCATCAAAATCACAAATCATAAGTACATTTTTTTCTGTTTCATGCAAAAGGTCCATAGGTTTCCAGTCAGCCAAAATGTAGACATTGTTTTTTTTCTCTAATCAAAGAGATTAATGTAACTATTTCCATAATATTCACACACCATTTCTCCATTATAGCTTGTGTCAATTGTTTCTACTTTTGAGTATAAAGAATCTCATTCCACAACTTTTTTTTCCCAGCTGCTTTTCCATTAGTTCCCAAATGAAAAGTCTCTGATTTCAGTTGTACTTTAACCTTTAAAATCTTCTGCATTAATCCATGTATTTGTATCAAAAATGTTTTGGCTTTCTTACATATCCACTAAGCAAGATAAAATCTCCCATCTTGTTCATATTTTCAGCAAAGGTTTGAAAAACTTTATATATTCTAGATAATTTCTCTGATAACAAATATAAATGATACATCATTTTATAAAAAGTTAGCTCTGAGATTAGAATGTAATGTAAATTTCAGTCCTTTCAACCACATATTTTCCTATAGTTCAATTGTATCTTATAGTCAATTTTTTTACTCATTTTATTATACATTCTTTTAACTTGCTCTTCTACTGTTTCATATTTTAGCAAAAATTTTAGAAATGACATGTTCATCAGAAAAGACAGCGTTCTATAGCTTTCAGCCCCAGATAGGGTTGCCTAGCAATTTGAAGCTGCCATCCCAGTATGATGCCTTCCAAACTGGAACTATCACTGGAACTATTGCCATAACACTGGAACTATCACCATATGCAGTCAGTCTCATATTGAGGAACATTGATTTAGAATAGTTGGCCTTTTAATTATACAGTTTCTTCTTCTTCTTTTGATTGTTTTCTTCTTCTTCTTATAAGATTTGTATATCTGCCTTTTGTTTTTTATATAGATTCTACTATTGAGAAAATTGCCATTGTTAAGAAGCTGGAGTCTGTAAGTATCCCTCAAGCAACAGTGGAGACAATGAGTGGTGGCAACAACTGCAGCCAACCTTTAAAAGATAAGTTCCCCCTGGAACAGAACCCCCTGGTTATAATCTCTGCAAGCCAGCAGCAGACAGATAAAGCAAGTCAAGACCAGTTTGAGGCTAAGGACATATCAGAACAAATTTGCTGGCCAACGGAGCCATCAATAGATAAAGCAGAAGATAAATCACATCTAAAGGAATTGGTAAGGAAAAGTATTGAAAGTCTTCTTTGGATGTTATGTTGTTTGACCGTTTTGCTATTTTATGAAAAAGACACCAAGTATTCTTTTCTCAAGTATTATTATTGATACCACCTGTAATACTGGACATTTTTACACAGTGTATTCCAGATTTAAACATCTCCCAGACTGAATCAGGATGATTTGGACATAATAAATATATAAATTCATCCAAATTAATTTGATTCTGAACTAGCTCTGGCTTTCACTAATGATTGTGAGTTTCATATGTATACAAACACACTGCAAGGTCTAAGAATTGATCTAAAGATAATCTAAAAAATGTCTTTCCACAAAACCGAAAGAAAAGCAATGTTGTTATTCAGAAAAGTTTCAGATTGCATGGATAGGCACACCTCTAGCCTACTTGTAACTTTCTTCACATTTGTCCATTAAAAGATAGAAATGTATTGGTTTGATTTTCATCTCAGAAGGGTAAATAAAATGTCTGAAAATGTTATTCAGTTCCACAAATAAATAAATTAGTCATTAGAGTGCCCTCCATAATACTGTTGTTGTTTTTTACAAGAAACCTCTGAACCATTTTTTTTAAAGAAATTGAGCTGCCTTCATCTTCTAATAAACTTCAACTTCAACAAATTTTCATCCAATTAATTGAACATTAAACAAAATAAAACCCTACGACTGTTTGTTCATTTTTAGTAATAGCCAAGAGGGGATTTAAATTTCAGTTCCAAATTCAATTCAGTCCCCAAAAAGAACTGAGGTATTCTAAATCAACTAGACTAGAACTATTTTTGGGGGAGGAATCAAAGCTCTTTTTCACTCATCACTTACTAATAACTCCCAGCCTTGCTTCCTTTGATTAAAAAAGCTCCACAAGTCTTTTTTCTTCTTCTTCTTTGCCCAGAAATGTGGCCATTGCCAAATGTTAAAGCCACCACACCAAAGTTATGGTTTTGATCCCAATTTTATGTTTCCTGCAAATAAATTTATCACTACTAAACAATTACCGTATTTTTCCATCTATAAGATGCACCCTTGTATAAGACGCTCTGGCAGGTGAGTTTCTCTGCGCCGATCAGCTTTTTGGCGGAGCGCCGAACAGCTGAGCTGACAAATCCAGAAGTTCGGCCGGCTGACGATCTTGCCCCCTCCACCCTCCCGTTAGTGGCAAGCCCACAGGGGCTTGACACCTGCACCAGGCAGCATGGCAATCCACACAGGCATGCCCTGGGCTGCAGAGGTTGCCATTATTTTTCCGTGTATAAGACACTGCACTTGTATAAGACACACCTGATTTTTGAACAGGGTGTTTGCAGGAAAAAATAGCGTCTTATACACGGAAAAATATGGTAGTTCATGCTATTTCCTCTGAATTGGATTTCCTTTGGGACTCTTTTCAGGATTATTTGGAAACTTCAGTTAAATTAAAATAGAACTGCAAAATTGGACTGGCTAGTATGAACCCTTGATTCCATTTCACTGACTACAGGGTCATTTCTAAGTTTAAGTCAAGGCTGCTGAGCTGATTTTTAAAGCAGTGAATGGCTTGAAAACAAATATCTCAAAGGAAGAGTCTTCCTGATGTGTCTGTCATCTTTCAAATTCGTCGTTCAGGATTTTTGCCAAGATGAGTGAGCTTTGTGGTTAGCCACAAAGTAGAGGCCTTTTCTCTCTTTCCAGGGAGGCACATTTGAGCCTCCCTTAATTTACTGTCAAGGTCAAAACATTCCTCTTTATTAAAAATGTAAAAATAATGTAAAATATCTATAATGTATATATGTATTTATATATTTATATCTATATCTAGTGTAAAACATCTATAACTTGTAGTAAGTGAGCCTTTTTAGTATCTCTACAGTGCTACTTATTAATTGTACCCTAACTAATTTTACATTTTTAATAGCAGCATTATCTGTCATGAAAATACCAGTTAGTGAATGGATTGAAGTAAAATAAATAACTGAAAAACTTTATATTAATCAGCATTCATAGCTGATTTTCAGATATCTACACTTGCCCCAAATTCTTCAGCCTATTGACCCCCTTCATGAAACTTCATATTGCTCATTGATCTCCAAACATGTATTTTATGAAAATAATTTAAATACTATTTTATCTAATAACACTATGAATAATAACTATGAAAATGGATAGTCCCATCAATCCTGGGGGCGGAGGGTTAATATTCAGCACTTTGAAGAACCCTGGCCTAACAGTTTTGTTTCTTCTCCTTCAAATCAGCATTGACTCTTGGCAACTGCCTGGACAATTGCCTCTAGCTTTCTTGGCAAGATTTTGGAAGTGATTTGCCATTGCCTCCTTCCTAGGACTATTAGAGAGAGATTGACCCTCAACTGGCTTTGTATCCCTAATGTGGGATTAGAATTGATGATTTCCCAATTTCTAACCTGGTGTCTCACCACTACACTGATTGTTTGGCCTAACAGTAGACTGAAATTACCTTGTTGGGAAGCTAGTTGATATATTTCTGCATTTGCCATAGTGTGATCTATACAGGAGACCCCAATAATAAAATATTGCAAAATATTGTTCCTATTCATAGATCATCTGCAGACTACTCCATTTTATTTCCCTGATCATTTTTAGCTCTTAAAATACCCAGCTACTAAAGAGCTATGGTTGAAAATGGTTGTCTTCCTGCTATCATATATGTGAGCTCCCTGGATGCATCAGTTAGGTTATTCTGTGACA